>NC_056729.1:1590477693-1590490569 GCF_019279795.1 Protopterus annectens
AATAAGAAGATTCTAAACCGTGTAAGCATGTGTGCGCACGTTTTAACCCGAATAAGAAGATTCTAAACCGTGTAAGCATGTGTGCGCATGTGTAAGCCACTGTGAGCGTGTTTCTGCTGGTATGCGCGTTGCTCCCCCCTGAGGAAACAGAAAGGAAACAGGAAGCAACAGAATTAGTAGGAAGCTAGCAGGGAATATTGCTGGAGCTAGCAGGTGAAAACAATTAGAAGCAGGCAATTACACAGGCAGAATAGTAGCCCAGCCAAGCACTTAAAACACTGCAAACAGCAGTGCAGGATGTTTCTCTCAAGAGACACTGCAAGACAGGAGTAAGCTATTAGAAGTGAAAACTGAAAAAGCTGAACTCAGAGCAGAAATGCTAGGGGCTGCCATAGCTGTCATAAGGAGACATAGGCGACTTGCTGAGGGTGGTGACAATGCAGATGGTGCCAGACAACCCACAGTGTGGAGACGGAGAAGAGTGTACAGGCCCAGGGTCACCTACCACGGGTTACATGAGCTGGAGATAGTGGAGCGCTATAGAGTGGACAGAGACCTCCTGCAGCAAATTGTCGAGCTGTGCAGGCCACGCCTCACACACAGAACCAACAGAGGGGAACCCATCCCAGTGGAAACCAAGGTATGTGTTGGCCTAAGAATACTAGCAACAGGTACCTTCCAGAGACCAACTGGTGATATGATGGGGATATCACAGGCATCAGCCTCCAGGGTACTGCACCAGTTCCTGGATGCCATGTCAGCACATGTCGGTGATCATGTATATTTCCCCAATGCCCATGAGGTATTGGCCAGCAGTATGTGTCTCTTCCAGCAAATAGCGGAATACCCTGAGGTAGTGGGTGCAATAGACTGCACGCACATATGCATCAAAGCACCAGCCGGTGAGCGGGGTAGGGCCTACATTAACCGCAAGGGCTTCCCCTCCATCAACTGCCAGGTCATGTGTGATGCCCAGGGCATAATAATGAATGCGTGTGCTGGCTGCCCTGGGAGCTACCATGATTCCCATATCTGGCATTTGACGCAGCTGTACCAGACATTTGCCAATGGGGACATCCCACATGGACACCTAGTGGGGGATGCAGGTTATGCACTGGAGCCGTGGCTGATGACACCCATCAGAAATACACACACACCTGAACAGGAACGCCATAATGAGGCACATGCACAAACACGTAATGTAATAGAGCGTGTGTTTGGGCTGCTCAAGTCACGGTTCCGGTGTCTGGACACATTTGGTGGAGCCTTGCAGTACTCACCAACTACATGTACCCAAATTGTCATGGTATGTGCTATGCTACATAATATGATCTTGCGAAAACAGCTGCAGCAGGACCAGCATAGGGCCGGGCTAAACAGCCCTTCACCATTGCCAAGGCCATCACAGGCAGAGCATGACTCGGAGGAGGAACAACCTGAGCCTGCCCCAGTAGGCAGAAGGAGGTGTGCCCAGTATGCCCTGGCCTTGGAAAAGAGGCAACGCATAGCACATACACTGGCTCAGTAGGAACCCTGGGAATGATACCCCTCTCTGACTCACTCATATAATAACAGGGATGCCTAAAATGACATAACCTGCTCTCAAACATGTACAGGGAGTGTAGTATGTGCATCCGACAGAGGCAGCCCTGCAGCACCACCTGAGGCATGAATGCCATGTGTTAAGCAATGTAACACCATGTAGTATATGCAAACTTGATGACCCTGACTAACATCCTACCCTCACCAAGCATGATGCCACAATATGACGATAAGATGATCAATTGCAATAATTGGCTGAAGTATTGCTGTTAGTCAAAGGAGATCCAATGTGTGCCAGCCTGGGATGACATGCTGAGCATGACATGATGCTCCACCTGCTAGGGGTGGCATGCACCTATCAGTCCTGGCCTTATGGATACTGGCAAAGGCTGTTGTTACCCACAGCGTGCCTTGAATAGGTAAGGCTCAAAACACAAACCCACCTCCATAGGTATCACAAGGGATAAGAACCTAGATGTAATGCTACCCAATGCCAGAAGTCTAAACAGCAAGATGCATGCAGTCTAAACTCCCCCAGTATGGAGAATGTTGATATCTGTCCTGTAACAGAAAACTGGGTCAAGGCTCACAACAGCACCCTAACACTACCAGGTTACACCTCATACTGTGCTGTACAGCCTCAAAACATGGAACAAGCTACAAAAGGAGGGTGACTAGCAATAATTGTCAAGGATAACCACACCCCCATGTTGGTACCACAACAAGAAGCAGCATGGACTAGCCATGGTCAAGTAACAGTGGCTAAAACTGCCTCCCAGTTTATAGGCTGCTACAGACTACCGTCCTAACACCAGGATCTGCACTTGGCCTATGTTGGAATACATGAATATATCAAGCCCTCCAAACCACATTATATTGGGTGACTGAAAATACCCAAACATAGACTGGGAGCATTATTCTAGCTCCAACACTGTAGGACAAAAGTTCCTAGAATCCATAAACCAAAATGCCCAGGAACAACATACCACTCCCACAAGAGGGGTAAGCATACTGGATGTGATAATCAGCAACATGGGTACTGGATGGCAAGATGAGAAGTGTATCCCTCACTGGTAAGACCAGACCATAGAGTAATCACACCGGATATACACATCCTGACCACAGTCCCTGGCCAGAAAACCACAGTGAAAAACATGTGTAAAGCAAAAGTTGCACTCCTCCAAACTGATGTGGAATCCATTAAAGGCGCTGTGCAGGTGCAAAATATGGGCCACACCTCAGAACCTGTTATACAGGCATTCCATGAACACTGCCAGGAATGCATGGATTATGCAATTCCAAATAAAACCAAGACACAATGCCATACACGCAGGCATCTGGCATGGTGGACTCCAGCCATTACCAAACCATGCAAGAGAATGAGGAAGCTACTACATGATAGAGCAAACATAAAAAGGGAAGTAATCACTGATCAGTAGTATGGCAATAAAATATGTCCACTCATACAATCCACTAAGGCCAGCTACAACAAGTTCAATCTGTGAATCTTGAGGCAATGTTACACCTGCCCCATGTACACAGACAACCCTCACCTCCCCCCAAGAAATACAAATATATGTGAGAGATGCAACCATTTATCCAAGCCGGAGGCTGAGCTCTCTCAACTCAGTACTGTCAAAACTAGTCAGGAGGAGAAGGTAACCACACACACCACAAACCCAGTCTCACATAGACCTATCACAACTGCAAACCAAAGACATAAACACAGAAAAACATTCCTGGAGGCCCTAATTACAAACACACCACATCAACAGAGGCCTCCAAAGCAGACACCCAAGCAACCACTACCTCCAAACATAGCACATGCAACACATAGTACACAAAGCTGGTGTGCCAAACAGTCACAGGCCAGAAGGAGAAACAACATGCCTGATACAGTTGTAATAGGTGACTTCATAGTCAGACACACTGCTGTCCCGCTCACCAGACTGAACAAGGGAAAGGGTACAGTAAGCTGCCTGTAGGCTGCCACAATCGCCACATAACACAAGTACGCAGGTCACCCCAAAGCAAGTAGAAATATGATGCAGTCATTGTCCATGCTGGTGTGAATGACCTGAGATGTACCTCCCCGGACTACATGAAAAGAGACATAGATGAGCTCTCCGATTATGTAGTCCAGGCCGGTATGACACTGACCATGTGCAGCATCCTACCCTCACCAAGAATGATGCCACAGTACAAACACAGAATGATCAGATTTAACAAGTGGCACAATTACTGGTGTCATTCCAAGGGGATCCAATGTCTGTCTGCTTGGGATGTCATGCTTGACAAGCCACGCTGCTGTACCAGGGATGGCTTGCACCTGTTACCCCTGGGCGTCTGGATATTGGATAAGGCTCTTGCCACCTCCATAGAGCCTTTCGTAGGCAAGGCTGAAAAGACTAACCCACCTCCCTAGAAAACATAAGTGGAAGGAAACATAAGGGTAATGCTGCCCAATGCCAGACGTGTAAACCTCAATATGCATGCTCCCAAGGCCCTCCTCAGTATGGAGAACATTGATGTCCGTGCAGTGACAGAAACCTGCAGCAAGGCTCCTGACAGCACACCAGCACTACCAGGTTATACCTCATATCATGCGTTATGGCCCCAAAACCTGGACCAAAACATAAAAGGAGGGGGAGTATCCATATTCAGCACAGACACCCACACGTCCAGGTAACTGACAATGCACGAAGCATCGGAGACCACCCATGTGCAACTAACCGTAGGCAAAACTGCTGTACAGTCTGTAGCATGCTACAGACCACACTCTCACACACAGGAACCCCACCCAGCCATCCTGAAGACACTGGACAGTATGAATGTCTCACCAAATACCAAACAAGATACTCACAAATTACCACATAGGTGGTAATCCATTATGTATGGAAGGAGTAATCAGGGACCTAGGGACACAAGTGGACAGTAACCTGTCATGTGACACTCACATTGCCAACGTGGCTAGGAAGACTGTCTATATTGGACACCGTATCATGAAAGGATTCACATCTACGTCAACAGAGGTCATTGTGCCCCTATACTGTTCTCCTATCAGACCCATAATCTAGTGCAATGCCTCATTTGGGATGTACCTTACCCGACACCTGCAGCAGTTAGAAAGACCTCAAAGGTACCTCACCAAGAGGATAAAGGGTCTCAAATATATGTCATATGCTGCCTGGCTGTAGACAACCAGCTGTATGCAGTCACATACTGCCTACGCAGAGGTGTTGTATGCCTGTTGTACAAGGCCATGTCCAACACAGGAGTAATGGACATGCTCCACCCCAGAAAACCCAAATCCATCGGAGCTGTGAGAGAGAGATGTCAATCTCAACACATAATGAAATAGGATGTGCTGGAGGGACAGATACATAACCCAGAGGCTCCCTACACCCTGGAACGGAATCCCACTCCATGTTAGGCAGAGCCCCTCACTGACTCTCTTCAACAGGAATCTTGCCAAGTGGATGGATGATCGTAGATGTACACTGGGGGTCTTCACTGTGTCACGTCCAGACAGAGGCACAGTAAAGTAAATCATAAATGGCCATAATATTCACATAGCAAGGGATGGCGAAAGCCACACACACTCTGGCTAGGCTTATAAATGCCCTAGGGCGGATAGCCTAGTATGAACCTATGAAGATACAAATTGTACAGGACACTAAGGATAATCACAAGGCTTTCTTAACTGATGGTAGGAACCTTGTTGGGAATTCACAGATATGCTCTGAATCACTCAAATATTACAAACAACATACCAAACACACACACATATTGCCAACATCCAACCTGACAGGTGCAGTGCAACCCCCCCCCCAAATGCAAAATATCTATCCCAGCAGAGTGCTGGCCCCCTGACATTGCAGATGCTGAGGTAACAGCCAGCATCTACAAAGCAAAACACACAGCATCAATGGTATGAGATGGTGTCCTGGGCTGAGTCCAACATGGACTCCAAGAAGAATGGAATGCCAAATAACACTACTGCTCAATGTCAGCCTTACCACAGGATATGTATCCAAAGAGCAGTGTACAACAACAATGGTCCTTCTCCACAAAGGTGTTGCCTGAATGGATACTGCAAACTACCACCCCAGAATCCTGACAAGCTTGGTCTGCAAAACTATGGAAAAGATCAGCATGTACCGCAGACATAAAGATATTGGGGACCTACTGACACTGGACCCTACCCAGTGTGGCTTTCTTAAGTGCAGATCCTGCCCCTTAAACATGTTTGACTCATTTGAAACAGTCATTAAGGTCATTGATGAGGGGAATGTGGTCCACACAGCCTAGCTGGACCTTGCAAAAGGCTTCCATACAATACCCCACGTGTTCATTATAGATAAGCTCACCAGCTTAAATATACACCCCTATGTCAGTAGAGGGGTTGCAAACCAGACCAAGGACAGAACTGACATGGACAGAAATGCTGCAGCCATGTCAGACTACAAACCAGATATAACTGGCATCCCACAAGGCTTGGTCCTGGGACCTCCCTTGTTTGGTATATATGTCCCATAGGTACAGGCCAACATGGAAGGACTGTGTCTGAACAAGTTTGCAGAGGACTACAAATGGGCCACCATATCTGACCCTCCAGCTGAAACAAGCATCCCACAAAAGGGCCAAATAGAAACAGACAACTGGTGCCATAGCCATGTCAGCAAGCTAATTGCAGAAAAGTGTATAGTCAACCCCTGTGGATATACAGTAAGTGCCCACCAATTACCACATAGGTGTTAACCCATTAAGTACTTAACATGTAATAAGAGACCTGGGGACACAAGTTGATAGATATCCTACATTGGACAAGCATGTGGCTGTAGTGGTTACAGAAACATACCATATACCCACCTAATCATGAAGGTTGTCAGATCTAGATCAGGGGAGGTCATTGTGGCTCTGCAGTCATCCTTCATCAGCATCACAATTGACTACAATGGCCCCTGTGGGATGTACTGTAGCAGACACCTCCATCAACTGGAAAGACCCTAAAAGTACCTCACCAGGAGTATCCAAGAGCTTGAACAGATGCCATGTGTTGCCTGATTAAACAAACTGCAGCTCCACACACTGCCACACTGCCCGCCCAGAGGCAAGCTGTGCCTGATGTATAAAGCCATGTCCAAGCTGGAGTCAATGAACATGCTGCACCTTGCACAATCTGAATGGCAGTGAGCTATGCACGTGAGAGACCTGAACCCCAGCACTGACATACATAGGACAAGCTGTACTGAATGATCCATAACACAAGCCACCCCCACTCTTGAGTAAACCCCTAGTACAGGTTAGCCAGAGAGTCACTCATCGACTCTCCTCAAGAGGAATCTTGATGAGTGGATGGGAGATGGTAGGTTTACCCTGGGTATCACTGTTATGTCACGGGTAGACGGAGGCACAGTATACTAACCATGACATATGTCATGGCATGCTCCAGTTACAATGTGTGTTGAAGGACAAACACACTCTCTGACTAGCATTAGAAATGGCCTAGGGCACATCGCTAGTGTTTGCCAATGTCCACCTATGTTGTGGAATACACTACCAATGTTGAACAAGCCTGGTTTAAGTAGTTCATATCTGAACATAATGCAACATGGTCATATGTGCACAACTGGCCCCTAACCAGTCTGTTGTGCTCACTATGAAAATTTAAAGCAGTGATAGGACTAACGCCCAGGATACTGTCCACCACAGTGAAAGTACTGAACCAGTACACTATACGGTACTACAGTGTTAGGTCAGTATGAAAGGATGTTGACAACTGTATGCAAAGTATCCCATGCAAACCCTGCAGGCACAGTATAATCCCTGTTGTGTTCATACACAAAGCAGTTGGACAGTAAGTACACAACATGACACACAACACACAACCATAAACGTGAGATATTGTTGAAGTTCACACTCATCCACAAATGTGGTGGACTGCAGAGTTCAACATATGGAAAGCTCACACTGGGCATGCTCGCACACTTTGATAAATGAGACACATGTCAGACAACATGCCATGGAAAGCCTGAACTGGGCATGCTCACACACTTAGGCCATATCTCAGTTTAGCAGTTGGCCACACATATCTGGCATTTGTACGTGTTATTCCTGGAACCAACCACATTACAGCAATCTGCCCAGTGCACACGGTTAAATGACTACAGAGACATAAGTGATATAGTGGATCCCTCTCATATTCAAACATCTTCCACAGATACACAAGTTGTTCATAGAAACAGGGAATGCTATGGCAATAAAGACCTGCAAACAGTCTATCAGCAACAAATATTGTGCATCTGACAATTAAACATATGGGTGTCGAGGTCAATACTAGGCTGTTTGCCCTAGGGAATGAAAGCGTAGCCAGAGTGTGCTTGGCGTCTGCCTCCCCAGTACAGTAGGCTACTGTGCCACTGTAAAGTAGGTCACATAAGGCACCGTTTGAGTCTAGTGTGCTGTGCCTCCGTCAAGCAGGGACACAGTGGAGATCCCAGGGGTTGAATTTGCTATGCCACATCCATGTTGTTGGTGTGTGCTGGAAGAGGGTTGGTGAGGACCTCTAACAGTAAGTGGGCGTCAATAACAGACTGAGGGGAGCCTTATCTGCAGTGTCTGGACAATTTCACTGTCAACACTTTGTCGTGATGATTATGAGGGATTGAAGTGTCGTGCCAGTACTGTTCAGAGATGTCCTCCCTCTGTGGGCTACTGCTCTGCAATGTATTAGCTCACTCCGTCTGTTGGACAGCTCATATATGGCTGGTGTACACCTGACAGGTGTCCTGTTGTGGAGGAGTCATGGGTATATTTGGGGTAGCATGATCAATGCAAACCTTCCACATGCTCATAGAATGCAATTGTCAAGGATTATGCAGAGTGGCCTGTATACTCCCCCAGCAGGGGTCCTTTGAAGTCTTCCACCCCAGTCTTTACAAGTGCAAAGTCTGCTTTTGATAAATACACTTTGTTTGCAGTGACAACCTTGCCTGGGGGTGGGGATGGGATATGGATGCCCAGGGAAAGGTGGGTATGGTCAGATATCAACAACGGTGGTCTACCTCTGGTGTGGAACAGTGAGTACCCATGTTGCAGATGGTCAGGTGCAATATGTATTCCCCCTTGTGGCTGTGGTGAGTGGTTCTGCCATAGCACATGGACTCACAAATTGTAGTGGCTGTAGGGTAATGTTGTAGAGGCCTGAGTAGTTCCCACACACAATATACTTGTACCTGACGTTAATAACTGGAATGGTGTATGTGAACACCGTCATATCTTGGCACTGTTCCCAGGGAAGCAAAGTGTGTGTCCTGGATGTGGGAGGGGTGGTCTGAACTGGTTGTGTTGTGTGTTACAGGTCCTGTGGTCATGAAGCATGGTATAGAACATAACCTGCCAGTGCTGATGTGCATATCTGACCCTGAAGTAGGTGGCTGCAAATGCATATATATGCTATCCCCCACCTGACAGGTAGTAATAGACGTACATATCTCTGTATAAATAATGATGTCAGCACCCTATAAATACTGCAGGTGCAGAACAGATGCCCAGTAATTCGGATAGTGCGCTCTGCTAATGCGTCTCCCTCAAGTGTCATAACATAGTTAGGTAGGGGTTTGAATCTTGCAAATGCTCAGTGTGTGTGTGTGTGTGTGTGTGTGTGTGTGTGTGTGTGTGTGTGTGTGTGTGTGGGTGAGCGGGGTTGGTGTGTGTGCAATTCTCTGTGAGAGAAATGTCCCTTTTGGCAACTAGGAGAACACACTACAGGATGCACATTCCCCTTTCTAAACACTGATGATGTCAGCACCCTATAAGTACAGCAGGAGAAGGGAAACCTCCCAGTAATGTGAATAGCGTGCTCTGCTAATGTGTCCATCTTAAGTGTCATAACATAGTTAGGTAGGGGTTTGAATCCTGCAAATGCTCAGTGTGTGTGTTTGGGTGAGGGGGGTTAGTGTGTGTGCAATTCTGTGTGAGAGAAATGTCCCTTTTGGCAACTAGGAAAACACACTACAGGATGCACATTCCCCTTTCTGAACACTGATGATGTCAGCACCCTATAAGTATAGCAGGAGAAGGGAAACCTCCCAGTAATGCAAATAGCCCACTCTGCTAATGCGTCCGTCTTGAGTGTCATAACATAGTTAAGTAGGGGTTTGAATCCTGCAAATGCTCAGTGTGTGTGTTTGGGTGAGGGGGGTTAGTGTGTGTGCAATACTGTGTGAGAGAAATGTCCCTTTTGGCAACTAGGAGAACACACTACAGGATGCACATTCCCCTTTCTAAACACTGATGATGTCAGCACCCTATAAGTACAGCCCGAGAAGAGAAACCTCCCAGTAATGCAAATAGCGCGCTCGGCTACTGCGTCTCGTACTAGTGTCATAACATAGTTAGGTAGGCGTTTGAATCCTGCAAATGGCAAGTGTGTGTGTGTGTGTGGGGGGTGGAAGTAGGGTGTGTGCAATTACATGTGTGAGAGAACTGACCCTTTTGGCAACCAGTACAACACACCAGCTGCTGCATATTCCAATCTCTACACAGAGATGATGTCAGCACCCTACAAGTACAGCAGAAGAGGGCAAATTTCCCAGTAATGCAAATAGCACGCTCTGCTACTGTGTCTCTCACTACTGTCATAGCACAGTTAGATATGGCTTTGAATTCCACAAATGCCACATGTGTTTTTGTCACACAGAATGCCCATGTGTGTGGGTTGTTGTTCACAATAATGCATGACATTGATTAAACCAGTAATGGCAATGCACACAGATGATGTATGTGTGTGCCAAATACACATATATACCTGTGACCTTCAATAGTTCCCATGTCTGACGCCTGCCACATGTGAATACATGGTATTTGCACTGGATAACATTATGACTGTGGTTTTCTGTGCGGGTGCTCCATGTGGTATGTGTATATACAGTGTGAGTTGTATGTGGTATCATCCTAGCGGCGAGGGATACACCTCTGGTCTGGGGCATATAGTCTACATGTTGTTGATGAACAGGTGCTGCATGTTTTCACCTGTTGTGGGAGTGGTAACAAGCTGTTCCATAGCAATGCAGTGACTACATGCTAGGAATCTTTCAGCTATGGTGTTGTAGCTACAGTAATTCATCAGCATTCAGTAATACATCAGCAGTCTTGGTGAAGGTATGATGCCAACCAAGGTCAGGGTCATACCAGCCTGTGCCACATGCTCAGGGAGCCCTTCTATGTTCCCTATCATGTAGTCCAGGGAGGTACATCACAGGTCAGCCATAGTGGCATGGACAATGACTGAGTCATATGTGTCCATGCCTCTGACTGACCTGTATGCTTGTGTTATGTGGTGGACCATAGTACCCCACGGGCATATCACTGTGACCTTCACCTTGTCCAGCCTGGTGAGTGGGACCTCACTGTACCAGACAATAAAGGTACCTAACACAACTGTAGCAGGTGTGTTGTCTAGCCGTACAGGCTGTGACTGTTTGGCACACAGGATTTGTGTGCTATGTGTTGCACGTGCCGTGTTCCGGCTTAACGTATGCCTGTGTGCCAGCTGCAGAGGTGTCTGCTGCTCAGGCAGGATGCTATTCTGGGGCTCCACGAATGCCCCAGTGTGTTCATGTGTTTGGATTGCTGTCAGTGTAGGTCTACATCAGACTGGTATTGTAGTCACTGTAGTATTTCATGCCACCTGAAAGGTTACGCCAGTACTGGGTTCAGAGTGCTTAGCTCCCAGTTTGGCTATGTGGTTGCATCTCACACATGTGTTGTACGTCCATGTGTAGGGGAGAGGGTTGACTGTGTACATGTGGCAGCTGTGACATTGCCACATGACTCACATATTCCACAACTGTACCATAGAGGTGACTGACAAGTGACCTTTGCACATGCTACCATAGTATTGTGATTGCCATGGTGATTAACAGCACATAGGGCCAATGGGGTACAAGGTACAGAAGGTGAGTATGTGAGGGTGTAGTGCCTGTGATTAGTTAGCACTGGCATATATGACTGCTCACGTGGTCAAATGCCAGGTAAGTCACATGCAATGTGTCACAGGCAACGTACATGCAACAGGACAAACAGTGATGTTCTGCCAAGTGAGACATGGACATACATATAGTAAGCTATGCAGATGTCACTAGGAATCCACAGAAGCTCTGTAAATCTGCATTGCAGGTGGAAGCAGTGTTTCAGGGTAACTGCAAGCAAACATGCATGCAAACAAAGCTACAGTAAGCAGGGCTGCATGTAGTCCATTGTACAACAAACAAGCTGTACCACTTCCAGTAGGTAACAGTGCAAATATGCAGGCACTATACACATGTACATGGAAATACACAGGTCAGATGGCCAGGGTCCAGTCTCAGCACACACAAGTGTACAGACCATGTACCGTCAGGATGTACAATAACCGGATGGAAACCCAGGTGCTCACACCTGCAGTAATACACATGTCAAATAACAGACACTGAGCCTTCACTCAGTGGTTCCATACTTAGTAGGATGTATGCTATCTGTCCTGCCACCACAGTATCCCTGACATTTATGGGGACTCTCCCTCCTGTGAAAGTTAGTTTTGTGTGTTGGGGCTGTCTTAGCATGGTAGGAGATGTTAGCTTGCAGTGCTAGGGTGCTCCTGTGTGTCCTGTACCAGTCGTGTAGTACTGCACACATAACATTCTCAAACATCCGCATTGCAGAGTCCAGTGTGGGCAACATGCCACTTTCAGTTTACATGTCCATCATTGCGTATCAATACTTTCATTACCTTATCCCCTGTGCTACCTATGTATGTGGCCTTCTGTTGACATCCTTACCACCAGTATACAAACATGTGCAGATGATACACTATGGTACTTACCATGGGTGTAGACAACAGTACAAGACAATCATACCCTTACTGCATCAGGCATGCTGGGATATACCCACAATTATATCAGCACACAGTATTGTTAACAACATGATACTATTACTACACGTCTATGTAGTCACCCTGTGCATCAGCAACATGTTAACCTGTACCTGCACTGATGTTACAGATTGCAGGAGGTGGCAGAGTTTCATCATATGCACAGGGTGTGAACTTGGTATGCCTGAGTCTGCCACTGATGCCACCAATTGACATGTATGTGTATGTGTGTTGGTGAGGGACAGCAGTACATGGTGGGGCAATGTTGATGCAGTGTGTATGTGTATGCGGTAGCCCTAGGTGTTGTCAATTCGCATGTGTGAATGGATGCACACAGTTCCACCTCATGGCTGCCATATACCAGTGTTTGTGGACAGCCACAGACTGTACCTGCCAGGTCATACAGATCAGTGTCTCTG
>NC_056729.1:1590497884-1590554748 GCF_019279795.1 Protopterus annectens
GTTCAAAAATCAGTCAATGGCAGGAGGGATGTAGGTAAGGCCCATAGCTGCCCATTTCTTCATCAGCAACAGCTGTGCATATGTTTGCAAATTGGTGTGACATTTGAAACCTTCCACCCCTGAGAGAGGTGTAAGGACAACAATAATACTTGTTGTACAGCCAATTGTAATTGCCAGTTTCCATGTCCAGCAGACATGTGTGCGAAATGGGCAGCTATGTATGGGGCGTAATTTTTTTGTGGGTACAGAGTGCCCTTTTTTTTTTTTTTTTCATGTGAGAGTGGTATGTCAGGTACAAGAAGTCGGTATAGCTGGGGAGGTAGGTTGGGTAGGTTAACAGACAAGACAAACAAGACACATACAGGGGCGGTGTATGACACATGTGGGGGGGTTACACAATTGACAGGGACAGATGTTTGGATATCTAGAGCCCATGAGCCCACAGATGGCAACAGTGGAACTGATATCCCCACCCATGGGCAGTTGCCACTGTGCCTTCACTGCCCAGGAAGGGGCTGTGTAGGCCGGGCAGCAGGCACGCCCATTAGTTGTGCCACCCATGCCTCAAGCTGGCGTAGGGGCCCAAGAACAGCGTACCGGATCTCCCTACGCACCACAGTCCGGACATTACGGAGGGTGAGTGGATATTCTCCTCCAGCCACACTTGCAGAGGGGGAACGAGCCCCATCCCCTGCAGCGCTTCCACCCGCAGGTGGCACAGGGCCACCGGAGGAGGGTCTGGCCTGGGCACTACTGCCAGGTGCACTCACCAGCTGAGGAGGGAGAGGTGGGTCCGCTGGAACCTGCCTTCCCTGTTGTCCTATGTTTTGCATTATGTTATGACAATTTGGGTTAGTAACGTACAATACCATTCACAATTAGTTGTAACAGCATGCATTAGTATTCCCATTAACCAAACACCCAGATATTCAAACCATTGAACAGCAAGCATAACACATGCATAATTTGAACAGCAATACACAGTCCAACAACATGCAGGGTTGATTGATGGCAACAGGCCATCAGGTTTGGATGTATGAACAGGGCAGATGCATCAACGTACATGCAAATATGTATGAACCAACAGGACAAATGTCCAGGGGTGTTAATTGTGATTGCACATACCAATTTCATGTGGAATGGATTATATGTGGTTATAGGGTTGGGTGAAGAAAATTTAATTAACAACTTCAAATACCAATACATATGCTGTACATTTCTAATAGCTGCAGATATATACACACTACAGTTCTGCCTACAGTTTCCTATGTGATAACTACTTCAGGTTGGTGATAGGAATGTTACTGCTACATCAATATACATTTTCATTTTTATTCATACACATTCATATCTGGCTCTGTTCAGCTACATCATCCTGCTACATTTGCTTGATATAGCTATAGACAACTGTGGATGTTTGGTATTTCAGATAACCATACTATCTGCATATTGCAGACTGAGAGCAACATATCCAGATTTTGGGACACACATTCCAGCTGTGGTACCATTTTCAACACATGTTACTGTTTGGTTCTGCCTGTCACATTCATTTCATTCTGTACTGACTGCAGTATACTTTATTCAGGAGTTATTACTACTTTATTGGTGGATTCATAACTCTTTCTCACACTCTCTCACTTGTTTTATTTTTACAATTCAGGATGGTACTTAATTCTAGGCTTTATTGACATGTTTTACCTGTAGTTATAACAATCCTTTCCAACAGTCTCACTTCTGTCATGTTTCTGTACTTCAACAGGGATATATTTCACACGTGTTTTACTCAGATGGGACATCTTTATTTCAGACTTGTTTAATTTTTATGTTTGGATTACAGGCTGCATCACACTTTTGTAATCAAGCAATACTTGCAAACCCTCTTACACTGTTACTTGCACATTTTATTAATTAGTGACTACACTGCACTCTTTTGCTAACTGTCATACTTATATATTTATTTACAGTTACAGGGAGAGAATTACTGACCTGCCTGGTGGTGCAACCGTGCCAGCCTATCGCCATAGGCTCTACGGTTTGCAGAACGGACACCTGCAGCTGTAATATAAATAAAGTAATATTGGAATACACATCTCCATAATATCAGCTAGGTTAATTTCTTACATAAATAATTACATGTAACTTACTCAGTAGTGGGGCGTTGGCATTTGCTGGGCCTCCTGGATCCAATGGTTCAGTTGGTCCTGCTTCCGTCTCTTCAGGTCCACATGGTGGTGATGGACCTGCTCCCCAGTCCTTGGTATCCCTGTGACACTGGTGAGATCATGAGTCAACCAATCCCACGCCTCAGCCTTATATGCTCCCCACAGGACCTGGCCCTGCATGAGTTGGGCCTCATGATTGTGGACAAGGAGCCAAACCATATATTTGGACTCCTCAACGCCCCACCTCTGTGCTCGGCAGCAACTACTCTCACCTACACCTGACATTCTGGCTGCAAGTCGGTTCTACAATCGGTTATGCTGTGTATTCCCGCCTATGGGGCTTATATATGCTGTTTTTCCCACACTTATCTGTGATTGGCCATTTTGGAATTGTATCAGCTTCACAAAACCTGCTTTGTCATGCTCCTCTTTCTATTCATTCCTATATATATATGCTATTACTGCATTTCTAAGTGCAACTGTCATGGCTTAGTGGTTCAGTACCTTGACTATGGTGCGTGGTATCCTGAGTTCGAACCTGGCCATTGTTTTTTCATATTTTATGACTGTCTACACAGGCTAGGAGGTGTGTCTGTGTAAAGGCAGTTTTGATACAGCTTGCTCAACGTTGCCCGTCGGTTAGCTTGTTGGCATGGCGCGCAGCTCCGCGCAAATGGGTTACGCTGGTTTACGCATCATTTGGCTGTCAGCACGCATATTACGCTCAGCTCAGTTATGGGCACACAGTTTCAGCGTGTTAAAACGCTGCTCTATCCCGGGCACTCATTTTACACCTGTTAAACCACTGCTCACCTACGGGCACTCATTTTATACCTGTTAAAACACTGCTCACCTACAGGCAGATGTACTCAACTTGTTAGACTGTAGCTCAGCTATAGGCACATCTGACATTTTTTTTTTTATCTCACATTTCTTCAAAATACATGGCCCATTTCATTACATTTTACATAAAATATAATTTTATATGTGTACATATATGTCAGGGACTTGTTTCGTGCTTATTTCACTAAAAATAAAAATTGATGTTGTGGGGGCTCGAACCATGACTGCCTGCTCTTCAGCCGATGTCTCTACCACTACGCTATTGCTTCTTTGCTTACTTTGCATATTTAGTTCTTATATGCTTTTCCACTGACTGCTAACTGTGGCTAAGCTACGGGCACGCCCGTGCAAACGAGCGCACTCACGGGCAAACATCTTTACAATTTAAAAAAAAAATTATAAGATGTTCATTTCTACATTTTATGTTCGTAGTCTGTGGGGGCATGTGTTGTATTGTGTTTATTCACATTTACACGGGCTCTGTCGTGGGGGTTTAATTTCAGTACTTTTACTCTTCTGGGGGTGTGTCTGTTTGCAGGGCTCGGCCTACGAACACGCCCCCTACTGTCTTCCACAGACCGTGTTAGCCTTAGGTATGATTCAGCATGCCCTCATGCATATGCATGACATGCTGACCGTTTAACTGCAGCCTCCGTGTAAGCCTTGTAACTCTTACACAGAGGCTTTGTGAATCCTGCCCTATGTCTTAGAAGTTTATTAAGTCTTTTTGTCAATTTACCATGAACCTCATCTCTGTTCTTTTCTGTTTTGTAATGTGCAGTGGTTTTATGCCACCTTTGCTGTATATAAGCCATGAAACGCTGAGGAATAAAATTCCAGAAGCAACGCTTAAGTGTATCATTGCATACAGTGCCTATAGTTTTAACAACCCAAGCTTTAAATGTAATCATGTTATTAAAAACACCCTTCTGTTCATCCCACTTAGGGAGAGTTTCTAACATTACTTAAATGTGCTGCTGTAGCAGCCTCAGATTCCTGTGTCTCTAATTGAGCTTGTAATGTTTTAGTCTCCTCCCTTGCAACAGTTATGTCATGCTGTGTGTCAGCCAGTTGCCTGTCATATGTTTATTGCAAATTGACAGTTAACCCTTTTATTATACAAATAGCTTTATTGCTTTATTCAATAACAGCTTGTGTCTTAATTTTAGTTTGTGAGACTTTCAAAAAACTGAGAGAATTATTTTGTACATTTAGCAGTGTCAGCATGCACTTTACCAGATGCATTTCATTTATCACAGTAAATCTGAAAGTGACCCATGAGATCAAGAGCTTGCCGGTTGCTAGTTTTAGCAATCCAATCTTAAAACCCTTGCAAATCAGACTGTAAAGTACAAACTTTGACATTTACATCACCCTGTAATAAATCTTTTGCAATAGGATATATAGAAACAGGAACCATTGTCTGTGCTTCAAGCATGACTTTATCCTGGTTGTGTTCCAGGTTTTGTACAATACGTTTATGACAAGGCATGCAAAAAGCAACATTTAAATAAAACATTTCTGTACATTCTGTGACACTTCTGTCTTTACGTAGTAAAAACTTACAGATACTAACATGCTGATTATACTATGTATTTAAATAATTCCACACATCTACATATGATTCAGATACATCAGCAGTAAAATACTTAGTGCACTTCTTGGCATTTTCATGAATTGCATTCATTGTTAAAAGAAAAACAGAAGAAAATATTTACCACAGATGTTCAGGACAAGGTGATCAGGCTTGACATGAAGATCAGTTGTGGAAGAATTTTCTGCTGTCAGTCACTAGATGCTGGTGAAGTTGGGTCTGACAGTATGACCTACTCTCCGTATTTCACCAACTGCCTGAAGAAAAATTACCGTACTGCCCTGTATTGGACTGCAGTGTTTGTCCTCCAGTCAATGGACAAAGTTTTAGGAAAGAACAGTCAACTCAAAAGAAGAACTGCGCAGGAATGTCGCACTGTGAGAGGCACCTCTGCAGGTCACCTCCCCGGTTGTTTTGACTGGTCTGGTCTCGCCACTGTAAAATTTAAATACTACACTATTAGGTAGTCTGCACTATTACTCAATGAAAACAATGAGATGGTTCATCTGATATGACATTCTTTACTCTGCATATGAAGTAGACATCTAGTATAACAATGAAAGATATACACAAATAACAAAGCCGTACTTCAGCTTACAGCATCTGATCTGTAAGAATCAAAGTTCCTCATACAAAAGAGGGAGTCCCAATCTTTATAGTGTCCTTTCTACCTGCATCAGCAGTTTAGAGAATTTGCCAGAATAATAAGCCTTTCTTTTGAAGCTGGTCTGCTGACAGTTTGTTTTCCATATTTCAAACATTCAGTTCCTGAAGAATAACTCCTCAGTCTTGCTCTTATCTTGCACATCCTGTTGACAAGACACAGCTGCATACAAGAGTTCGTCTTGACCTGCTTGTAGATACAAAATTTCACAAACTGCATAAATGTATAAAAGATAAAATATCTTACTTTTGACTCCTAATAACAATGAATGCCAAGCTATATGTTTTTGCCAAGAGTTTAAACTAAGTGCCCTCTATACTACACTGAAAAGCAGAATATTTATTTTACATTTTCAGAAAAATCCACTGAAAGCCATTTTTAAACTGTTCATTACACTAAAATCAGAATATTTCAACTCTCACAGGTAGCAGCACTATAACTGAGTCTGTCTGCAACAGGCTGAAGGAGCAACTCATCCTGGTATCTATGCACTTATGGTAGATTTCAACTGCTCTAAACATGGACTATGAAAAGGAGTTGATTTGTACAGTGGGATCTATTTGCAGCAGGTTGAGAGAGCAGGTCACTCATAATCGACATACTTGATGTAGATTTCAACTGTTCTAAACAAGGATGATATAGAAGGTCTACTCTGTATTATCAACAGCTGTATACCAGATGTTTGCAACAGGCTGAGGAAATACATTGCACACACATGATTTATCTACTTGCTTCCAAGAGTGCAGAGCTCAGTGTGAACAGAGAGTGGAAGCAATTATCCGCAACACTAAGCAGGATGTTTAAGAAAAAAGTCACCAAGTGCAAATGTGATGTTCTTGTGATACCAATTCACTCAAAAGCAGTTACAAACAAGAAAGGACTCGGTGTAAAGTAACTAATGGCAGCAGTTAATCCAGAAAAATAATGCTAAAGGCAGTAACTGGTAATGGTGGAAAAGTAAAACTGTTTTGAGTGGTGTTAGCTGAATTAATCAGTTGGCAAACAGTAAAAAGTGGTACTGGATCAGCAGCAATTGAACAAATCAAACAACAACACAGACCGCAGGCAGAATGCTATAATAAAAGATGGGTTGTGTCTAATTGGCCACTATTTGATCAGTGTTTTACCCCCAACACATCTAAATAAAGTAGGGTCACAGGAAGCAAAGTACTTACCTTCAGAATAAAAGTCATGCATTCTAGAGTTAATTTCAATAAAAACAAGTGTTTGTCTTTTGTTGAAGTCAGATTTATTCTGGGATAAAGGTGAATGAAAAGATTGTACTTGTAATGAGATTAAGGAGGTTAAGTTTACCTCTGACAATTCAATGGAAGATGTGTGGTTAGTGCAACTAAGCATGTATTAGGTGACAGGGATAGGCACAAATTAAGCATGTGTTAGGGTAGGCACAGGTGCCTCCTCTTCTGGATATTTTTTTCTTCTTGATTTTTATAGTACAGGGGATATATTTGACTTGGGGCAGTGTGTAGCAAATATACTAGTTCTGCTACCTCATTCCATTTAGCACTGGTAGTCCTTACTCAAATAAAACAAGAGCTTGTACTTGAACTCCTCTGTGTTCTTTCTCCTCCTTAGTTAAGGCACGTGAATGTTCAACTTATGGCAGTTCAGTAGAAGAGTGGCTGGTTGCACTTTCATCCTCCTTAAAAAGACTTGAGTAGCATACAGTAAGAAATGCACCTGATATGTCTGGAAGAGGGAGTAAGACTACTACTCCATCTCTTACAAAGAACTGCAAGTCAATGCCATCAGAAAAAGGGGGCAGGGGGATCAAGCTGGTCCCCGAGATCATTCAGATAATTGTACTTAGCTTAGAGCATGTTCTTCACATCAATCACTGCTGTAATACCCTAAGTTATATGGGTTATATCCTGCTTAAAGCTACACAGCACCTTCCACATGCCCAAACCATTAGTCAATTCAAGCTGAGCTGACAAAAAAAATGCAGGTTTGGGCACCACGTCCTTCACAGCTTTCCTACCACAGAAGAGAGTGCTCTTCTGTGAGCTTTCATGGATAGACTGTCTGCTTATGCTGCTCCATTGCTAGGCAGATAGTTCTCTTCTGGAAGAAACTTCCATGCATTATTTTTAATGTTTAATTTTTTTTCCTGTTGAGGAAAGTATGTTTAAGCTAGGAATATGTGCTTTTATTGACAGTCACATTCCTTTGCTGTACTTTTAAACAGCAGCACACTTTTGTGTTTGACACTTTAAAAGTCGATTGAAACATTCTAAAACTTCATGGAGAAACTGTGTTTAAATTTGTTCTTGGTACTGGTAAGTTGTATTGGAACACATTTTATTGTGTTTTAAATCAGGAAAAGTGACTTTATAACTTCTTTTAAAATGTCACCACTTTGCACTGCTTAGTTTCACCCAGAAAGAAGTATCATTTTTGGCTTGACCATGGAATAAACTAGCAGTCCAGTGGTCTTCTTCCAGGCACAAAAAGAAAAAGATAACTAAACAGCCTCTGCCAATACAGCAGCATAGAGGACTTCCAAGATGGCTGCACATTGAGTAACAGCTTAATTTCTGCTCTCCCAGTGTCAAAGCAGAAACACAGAAGAGAGAGAGAGAGAGATAGTGAACTCATTTTTTGGGGTAAATTTCAGTAACTGGCTAGTAAATCCACTGCCTGGATGCCAGAAAAAAATAAATGAGGAGAACCTGAAAGAAAATCCACCATTAAAAGTGAGGAAATATACTGACTGGAAGAATTCTGTAGCTGTTCAGCAAAAAGCAATGCAAGCTCCAGCTTTGGTGCAAGACATGACTTTCAGTAACCTAGAGGATAAAAAAACAAGTCAAATGCAGTCAGAGCTGATTAAAATAAATGAAAAACTGATGGATTATTTCAGCTCAAATAAAAGGCCGGATATAATGGAAGAAGCTTTAAACAGATATTCAGAGGAGGTAATAAAACTTCAAAAAATCAGAGGTTGAAATGAAGAAAATGCTGTCTGAATTTGAGACTGCTCAAGAAATGATGTTTCAAAATAACAGAATTAGAGGACAGAGAACACAGGGAAAACCTAAGATTTTCTGCTGAAGAGAAGCTGGAAGGAACAGACTGCATTTGTTTTATAAAAGCACAAACACATTACTGGACTGGTATTCTGCAGCAGATGTTAATTGAATGGGCACATCATGTGTATGCTCCAAACCTGGCCATGAGAAAGCAGCCTAGACCTTGAATAGTAATGATGCAATCCTACCAGCAGAAGGAGTTGATTCTGACAAAACTGTGGCAGAAGGACAAAGTACCAAACGTGGGAGACAGTAAAGTGTTTGTGGAAAATGATTACTCACTGTACACCAGGCAGAAGAAGCGTATAGTTATTCCACTAATCAGGGAATGTCAAGAAGCAGGTGTGAGATTCAAACTGTTGTATCCAGCTGTCTTCATAATATTATTTCTTGGAGGGACAAAATCATTTTTGATACAGAACATGCTAAGGAGGAAATAAAAAAAAGTAAGTCCACTGCCATTGTTTGCAACAATATGCAAGTTGTGAAACAGAAGAAGTGTGTTCTTCTGGTAAAAAAGACCAAAGGGAGACTGTGTCAGTGAAACTTTTTCTATGTTTCAATGAAAAATGCATGACAGAAAAAATCACAAGTGGTGACTAGAAGAACAGAGGGTATGTTAGAAAGGAAGCAGAGACTGGATTTGGGAGATGGAGATAAACAGGAATAAAACCAGCAACTGAGAAACTGATAAATAAATGTGATATTATAAAACATTAATTATATTTTTAAAACATGACAGAACAAGAAAACCTGGAAATGTTGAACCTTTTGACTTTGTTAAACTTGTAGGAGACTCTAAAGCATATGCCCTACTTCTTGCCTTTAATGTTTGGAGGAACACTTAGGAGAGGGGAAAGGAAGGAAAGAGTTATCTGTAAGTAAAACAAACATTTGTTCTTATCAGTAATATCTGTATACAGTATGATATATGCATGCTATAAAGTTTTCTCAGTTATTTTCAAGTGTAACGGGGATACTAAAGTAAACAGACACCTTTTTTATTTCTCCTTGTTCAGTTAGATTAATATATGTAGGTACTGTAATGTAAAACAAAAAAAGAAGAAAAGTATGTTCAAAAGAGTATGATACAAGAAAAAAATGTGCTTTTTTCATTCTTGCATAGGGGAATGACTGAATTAAGGCTTTTGGCTTTGTCTAGTAACAAGTTTTAACAGAAAGGAAATAAAAAAAAGAACATTGAACATAATAAAGCTGTCCACAAGCAAATAAATAAATACTTGTAGAAGCAACCCGGTATCTGGTTCTCATGTCTCCTTGGAGACAGTCAGATGTTGTTTGTCTTTCGGCTTTTCCCGATTAGGGGTCGCCACAGCGGAACTCCGGTCCGCTAATGATTGGCAGTTGTTTTTAATGGTGTTGCGTTGCCAGCCTGACGCCCAACCTTCAACTCATGTCTTTCGAATGCCCACTCGACCGCGGGGAGGGCATGCAGACTCCACACAGAAGGCACTCCCAACCCAAGCATAGAATCAAACGGGAGAACCTCTTGCTGTGAGGCAACAATGCCACCGCTGCACCACCGTGGATCTTTGGAGACGGTCAGATAAATTGGTCTTTATCTGACTGTCTTTGGAGACAGTCAGATAAAGACCAATAAAAACAAAATACTTCTTTCTTTTAATGGCTTTCTTTCAATGACTAGGAGACCATGTTTTCTGAAAGCATTCAAGAGTGTTCTAATTCTGGGAGAGCTATAAAGATAAGGCAAGAAACAGACAGCACTTAGAAGCACAGGCTGTACCATGCATCTTAGCATGGATAACCTTCCTTTTAGGTTAATCAAAGTCTCTGTGTGTGGCTGTCAGTTTGGGACTATTGTTCCTATTAGGCAGGTAAAACTTCAATATTTAAAGATCGACATAGCTTTTTTGTGTGTTAATATTAAGTTAAAAGGTTTTTGGGTGTATTTGTTGTTGTTTTTTTTTTGATGGCTTTCAATAAAACAAAAAGTTTTGTAAGTTGTGAAATAGGCTGAAATGGATATGACAAGAAACAACTGTATAAAAGGTCAACCTGCCAATCATTAGTATATGCATATAACAAAATCCTGAACTAGATATTTAACAAAAAAAGCTGTTACAAATAAAAGGTGGGAATAATAAATTTTCAACATAATGACCCTTTTAATACAATCTTTAAATGTTAATGGCTTCACAGATGTATACAAAACAAGAAAGTAGTCAACTATATTAAAAATATAGAGTGAAAATAGGTATACTACAGGAGAAACATTCGGAAAGAACTGAACATGTGAATTTGATAAACGTTTTCAGGGTGGTTATTCAGCGGAATACCTGGGAGAAAGGAAAAGAGGAGTACTTATATTAATTGCAAGAGGACCTCCAATACTGATAAAGGATAAAAAATAAAGGTAGATTTTTAGTACTAAGGGGCTATTGGCAAGGGAGGAGGATTACACTGGCATGCATTTTATATTCCACCTAAAACTGCTATAATGAAGCTTTAAAAAATTCTGGGAGAAATAATCAGTTTTCAGCAGGGAATATTATAACTGGAGACTGGAATTTGATTTTCAACAGGAAGGATGTGTCAGGGAGGGGGGCCCAGAAGGAAAATATAACAAAGGAGGGTAGATTTTTGAAGAAATTTATGAAAATATTTGGCATGGAAGGTGTGAATTCAGTAGTAGGAGTTCTGAGTGAATTTACATATTATTCCCAAAGATACAAAAACTGGGCTAGGCTAGACAGAACTTACATTTCATGGAAACATGTTTTTATTTGAAAGTTTTGATATGCATCCAATAACTATTTCAGATCATGTGCCATTAATTAAAATAAAAATGCAGGGTAATAAAAAATGAGACACTGGTGCTTTCCCCACCTATCTGTTAAGACAGGAATTTCAGGAATGGGTAGTGAGAGTTATTAGAAAAGACAGCAATTTATTCTGAAAGTATAGCTAGGCAGTGGGATAAAATGAAAGTCTAGTTTAAACATAGGGTAGAAATAAAAGAGAGTGAGAAGGTTAAGAAGCAGTGATCATTATTAAAACGGACTGACATATGTTAACGTTTTGCAGAATAGGGGGGAAATCTCACAGAACAAGAAGAGGAGCCAGAATCCTAAGCAGAAAATAAAGGATATCTCGATAATATGCATGAGTTTAGAAAGTTTGCCGTTAAGCAACTGTTTTTTGATAATAATACCAGAGCACAAAAACTTTTAGTGCAACGACTCAGGCAACAGAACGTAGAAAAGGTTTTCCCCAAGCTTAGGGTGCCTATAACAAGGAAGATAACAATAAATCATGTGGATTTATTAGAAATATTTTGGAAATTTTGTGAAAGTCTATATAAAGCAGAGAAGCATGGAGATCAAGAAAAGGTGGAGATGTTTATGGAAGAATTAAATATGCCAAGGTTAGAGGCAGATGAAGCTCAATTACAAATAGGATAGGAGGAGATACGATACAAATGGTGATGTATAACCAATCAACAGGAAAGTCCCCAGGAACAGATGGTATTCCTGTGGAAGTTTGGAAGTTAGGAGGGAAAAAACTGACAAAGTTCTGGAAGGTTTTGAACAGCATTTTATGAAGAGGAGAAACACCACAGTCCTGGAAGAAAGAGATGGTGGCTGTAATACTTTAGAAGGTAAAGACCCATCAGATCCAGTTTCATACAGGCCCACTTCAATCCCAAACCATGATTATAAAGCATTTATGTCCATAATAGCTAAAAGAATGGCAAAGATGATACCAGAATTGATGGACATGGATCAACGTGATTTTGTGGAGGGGAGGCAAACATTTGATAACATTAACAGAACACTGATGATCCAGAGGGAAGCTGAATGTAAGAAAATACCACTGTTTTTGCTGGGTCTTGATGCAGAAAAAACATTTGACAGAGTAAGCTGTGAGTTTATGAGCAGAGCAATGGAAACATTTGCATTTAAGGTGGGAGAGTTCCTTTCTGATAATTTCCGTTTGAGCCGAGGAACCAAGCAGGAGTGTCCTCTTTCCACTTTATTTGCAGTATATTTAGGACCATTGGCAAAGAAAATAAGAGACTCAGTAATTTAAGGATATAATTGGTATGGTAGTCAAGAAAATTTGCAGATGATATTTTATACCTGATAAAACCAGAAAATAACATTCCAGTGTTGTGGAACATTTTGAGACAGTTTGAAATCTTTTCTGGATACAAAATTAATGATGCTAAAATAAAGACAATAGCTGTAAATTATGTACCCACAAATGAATTGGTTCAGCAATATCCATATTAATGGGGACATGATAAAATGAAGTACTTAGGAGTATGGATTAAAAAGGATTTTGGTGTGGTAGTTAAGGATATATGGGAAGAGACTAAACAAAAGATGATAAAAAATGAGAAATTGAAAGCTCTGTTGTATGGATATGGATAGCAAGATACAAGCAATTAAAGTTTTAGTCACTTTAGTTGTATACACACGTCAGGCATATTTTTATCAACCAGAGAAGTTGTAGATAGCAATCAATAAAGAGCTGAAGGAGTTTATCTGGGAGGGGAAGACAGCAAGAGTCAAGTGGGATAAGTTGATTCTTCCAATTGAACAAGGCAGTTTGGGATTACCCAGTTTGAAGAGGTATTTCAGAGCTACGCCATTAAGGTTCCTATACATAGGACAAGCAGAAATGGATGATGATGAAACAGAGGGAAAGCTCAAGAAACAAGGGATACTGGGATTTTGGCTGCAAATCCTTAAGGAAATTGACAATAATCATGGAGAATATTATATTCATAAAGCAGCAGAAAGTATTTTAAGAACTAAGGCAACACAGAATGGAGAAATGAGATTCTGCCAATAGGGATGACTGTAATTAGGATACAGATAATAGGCAAGAGTGGGCTGGAATGTATTGGAGAAAACTGGTAAAAGAACCAAGGTATTGGGAGCAAATAATTAGAGAGGGAAAGATAATAGAATGGGAAGAGGCCAAGAATGTATTTGAACTGCAAGATAGAGATCGCCTTCCCTATCAAGGATTTATATCAGAGTATAGGTAAAGAGAAAGAAATAGGGGGATCACCAGCAATGACAAAGTTTTTAGTAGAATCTAGAACAGAAGCTGCTGTTAAAAAAGGAATAATTAGTAGAGGGGTCTATATTAGATCTCCTAACGCTTAGGTAGGCGAACGGTGATTAATCAACCCCATGTATTCGAAAGCTTACAAAACCAAACTGTCAGAACAGAGATTTTTTTCCAAGGGAAAAAAATTGCTGTTCCAACAAAAAAAAAAAAAAAGAAAGCACATTAAAACATGAGATTAAGCGAGGGGTTTCACCCCCCCCCCCTACTTAAATATACCAACTCCGAGACCGCACTACAGTGCTGAAAATGGCAAAGTACTGAAGCGGCCAAGTGAATTCTTTCCCAGGGAAAGAATTCACTTACATGCCGCTTCTATATTTTGCTGTTTCGGTTTTGTCAGTTCGACCAAGATGCATTTGAAAATATGCATCTTTGGTCTGCTGATAGGAACCCTTAGTAGAGCATACAAAATATTGCATAACTGTAAGAATCAATCAGAGTAGGTTAGAAAGGATTGGGAAGAGAGATTGTTTCTTTGTGAATTGCTTACCCAATGAGAGATATATGTATGTCTCCCAAATATGCAACAAAGTCTAGAAGATTTAGAATTTTTGGAAGTGTTTACATAGGTATTTTTATACCCCAAATAGACTCCAAATAATTTTTCCTCAGGTAGACAACAAATGTTGGAGTTGTGATGGGAAAGAAAGAGGTAACTGGGAACATATTTTCTGGGAGTGTAATAAGTTGGCCGACTTTAAAGATTCCCTGAAGAATGCACTGTCAGAGATACTAGGTGAGCAAACTGGTGTAACTGATGAAATGATTTTTTTTTAGATATGATGCAGAATCAGAATTGCCTAGACTTAGTAGGGCCTTGGTGAGTCTAATTATGGTGGCTGCCAACAAAGCAATTACCAGAGAATGGAAATCAATGTCTAAACCAGCTTTACTAGAAGTAGTGACTATAGTAACAGAGATAAAACAACATGAATTGGGATCTTTAGAGAAGGGTAGGAGCAAATTACATAGAAAAATGGGAATTGTAGGAACAATCCATGCAGAGGACCAACAAGATTTAAAAGAAAATAGGATTTGAATGAGCTATATAATGTTTGACTGACAATGACTGGATAGATTATAAGTGATGTATAATGTTTGTAACTTCAGTTATGTCAATATGGCTTGTTTTCATTTATATAAATATATAATTATTAAATTATCACTTATGACAAAGGCAAATATGTTCCTTATTATAAAACAAATAGAGCAGCCTAGCAACTTGCCACAACTGCAAGTGGATGGCTCTGCTGTGTCTAAGCTGGTTCCTCAGACCATTCATCTTTTTTCCATGGATCCCTCTAGCATTGCCTATACAGCCACTATGGACCGGGGGATAGCCATGTTCTTCACAAATGTTGAGGTCCCCTCAGTGGGCAGGGGAGAGTCACTTTTGTGCTGGAAGAATGGTCAAGGAAGGCACCCCTGCTTAACTCCAATGTTGTCCCCATCCCTGGGGAAGCTGTTGCCACCATTAATAATGGTTTGTCCTAACTTTCCTGTCAAAAAGAAACAGAAAACTTAACATGTACTTCTGCTCCATTTTCACTGGGCAGGAGTAGTTTATTAAATCTGGCTCAGTGTCTTGTACATGCAACTGACCCTTTAGGTGGCTTCTGGTAAAATAAAAGGGATTCCTGTTTTCCTGAAGAGACTCAAGAAATTGAATCTGGAGAGGTATGTGATGGGACAGATAGCAATTTTTTTTCCTTCTGATTTCTGATCCAGATTCAAAGGAGAGCATATTATGTGAATATCCCCATCAAGGATTTTCTTTCTCTGAGACCATTTCCAGAATGTGTCAGTGTTTTTACTGGGAGAACATTGAGGTTTCTTAGTCATCTAAAACTACTATGAAATGTTACAACTGGAATCCCCAGAACCTCCTCCCATCTCCACACTGCTGTTAACACTGGGCAATGTGTTTGTCACAATCTGTAGTTTCCCTGATAGCCAGCCTGCTGCACCAAAGACAGCAGGTTAGTTCCTTAATCTTAAAAATTTCTTTACACTCATCCTAGACTTGACCCAGCAGCTATTGCTTTTAGTTAATCTAACTGCTGCCAAGCATTTTATTCATTCATAGGTTCATAGGTTCATACTAGGCTATCTGCCCTAGGGCATTTATAAGCCTAGCCAGAGTGTGTTTGGCTTTCGCCACCCATTTTAAATTAATTTTGCTATGTCCTTTTTCGAGGTTAGTATACTGTGCCTCTGTCTAACAGTGACACAGAAGTGATACCCGGGGTAAACCTACGATCTCCCATCCACTCATCAAGATTCCTCTTGAAGAGAGTCAAGGAGGGACTCTGCCTAACCTGGACTGGGATTTTATTCCAGAGTGAAGGGAGCCTCTGGGTTATGAATCTGTCCCTCCAGCATGTCCTATTTATTTCAGTGCTGAGGTTCAAGTCTCTCGAGCGCGTAGCTTGATGGGATTTAGATTTTCTGAGGTGCAGCATGTCCATTAATTCCAGGTTGGACATGGCTTTATACGTCAGGCACAGGTCGCCTCTGAGCAGGCGGTATGCCACTGAGTAGAGCTGGAGTTTCTTTAACCGGGCAGCATATGGCATCTGTTTGAGCCCTTTGATCCTCTTGGTGAGGTACTTTTGGGGTCTTTCCAGTTGCTGCAGGTGTCTGGTAAGGTACATCCCAAAAGGGGCATTGTGTTCAATTATGGGCCTGATGAGGGATGAGTAAAGAGGCACAATGACCTCCCCTGATCTAGATGTGAATCCCTTCATGATTAGGTGGGCTATATAAAATGTTTTTCTAACCACTTTGGCCACGTGGTTGTCAAATGAGAGATTGCTATCAACTTGGGTCCCCAGGTCCCTAATTACTTCTTCCATGCTTAATGGATTACCACCTATGTGGTAATTTGTGAGCACTTTGTTTTTGCCAAAGGGGATGATTATACACTTTTTGGCGTTTAGCTTGAGGCCATGGCTCTGGCACCCGTTGTCTGTTTCTATGAGGTCCTTTTGTAGGATGCTTGTGTCAGCTGGAGAGTCAATTATGCACCTAGTTTGCAGTCATCTGCGAACTTGGTCAGCCACAGTCCTTCCGTGTTGGCCTGTACCTCCGAGAAATATATACCGAACAAGAGAGGTAACAGGACTGAGCCTTGTGGGATGCCACTTGTAACTGGTTTGGAGTCTGACATGGCTCCAGCAATTCTAACCATGTGGGTTCTGTCCTTGAGCCAGTTTGCAACCCATCTAGTGACATAGGGGTTTATATTTAAGCTGGTGAGCTTATCTATAATGCCCGAGTGAGGTATTGTATCAAAGGCTTTTGCGAGGTCCAGGTAGACTGTGTGGACCACCTTCCCCTCGTCAATGGCCTTGGTGACTGTTTCAAAGAAATCAGCCAGGTTTAAGAGGCAGGATCTGCCCTTAACAAAGCCGAACTGGGTAGGATCCAGTGTCTGTAGGTCCCCAATATCTTTATTTATGAGGTCCATGATGATCCTTTCCATAGCTTTGCAGATCAAGCTAGTCAGGCTTATGGGGCAATAGTTTCCAGGATCCGTTGAGGCACCTCCTTTGTGGAGAGGGACCAATGTTGCTGTACGCCACTCTTTGGGTACATATCCTGTAGTAAGGCTGAGATTGAACAGTAGTTTTATGTTTGGGTTTAGCTCTTCTTGGAGTTCATGTAGGACGCAGCCCGGGACACCACCTGGTCCCATTGATGCTGTGTTTTTTGCTTTGGAGAGGGCGGCTCTTACCTGAGCATCTGAGATGTCAGGGGGGCAGCACTCTGCTGGGATAGATATTTGCCCTTTTGGTGGGGAGGGGGGGGAGAAGTTTGCACTGAATCTGTCAGCTAGGATGTTGGCAATGACTTTGGGTTCGGTGTATTTTTTGTCATTTTGGACTAATTCTGAGCATATCTGGGAATTCTCACCCAGGTTCCTAACATAACTAAAGAAAGCCTTGTGATTATCCTTAGTGTCCTGTGCAATTTTTCTCTCAAAGCTGGCCTTAGACAATTTTATGAGTGCCCATAGTTTTTAGCTAATACTGATCAGAGATGCCTTCCCTTTTTGGGATTTTGCTCTATCATGTAGTAGCTTCCTCCTTCTATCGTATAGTTTGTTTATGGCTGGGGTCCACCAGACAGGACGCCTGCCTTTGGAGGATTGGGTCTTGGTTTTATTTGGGATTGCATGATCCATGCATTCCTGAAGGTGTTCATAGAATGCGTTTATAAAGGATTCTGTGGTCTGAGCCGTATTTTCCACAGGCCCGGGGGCTTTGAAGGATTCCACCTCAGTTTTGGGGAGTGTGAAATTTGCTTTAGAGAAGTTTTTCACTGTGGTTTTCTGGGCAGGGGGTGGGGTCGGGATGTGAATATCCAGTGAGATTAGTTTATGGTCTGATCTTACCAGTGAGGGATACACTTCTGGTCTGGAGCATAGAGCCCCCATGTTGGTGATGATCAGGTCCAGTATGTTTTCCCCTCTTGTGAGAGTGGTAACAAGTTGTTCCATAGCATTTGAGTTTATAAATTCTAGGAACCTTTGGGCTAGGGTGTTGGAGCTAGAGTAATGCTCCCAGTCTATGTTTGGGTAGTTGAAGTCGCCCAATATAATGGTGTTTGGAGAGACCTTCATATTTTCCAGTTTTCTCAGGAAGGCTGATTGGGGTTCCTGCGTTTGGGAGGGTGTCTGTAGCAGGCTATAAACTGGAAGGCAGTTTTACCCACTGTTAGTTGTACATGGATAGTCTCTGATGCTTCGTGCTGTGCCACCAACCTGGAGGTGTGGGCATCTTTGACGAATATTAATACGCCCCCTCCTTTTGTGGTTCGGTCCAAGTTTTGGGGCCGAAAAGCATGGTATGAGGTATAACCTGGTAGTGCTGGGGTGCTCTCAGGAGCCTTGAACCAGGTTTCTGTTACTGCACAGATATTGATGTTCTCCATGCTAAGGAGAGTTTTGAGTGCATGCATCTTGAGGTTTAGACTTCTGGCGTTGAGTAGCATTACTCTTAGTTTCTTATCCCTTGTGATACCTATGGAGGTGGGTTTGTCTTTTGAGCCTTGCCTAAAAAAGGCACTATGGGGGTGGCAAGAGCCTTTGCCAATATCCAAAAGCCCAGGGGTGACAGGTGCAAGCCGTCCCTAGTGAAGCATTGTGGCTTGTCAAGCATGTCATCCCAGGCTGACAGGCATTGGATCCCCTTTGAATGGCACCAATACTTAAGCCACTTGTTGAAATTGATCATCTTGTCTTCATATTGTGGCATCATTCTTGGTGAGGGTAAGATGCTACTCAAGGTCAGGGTCATACCGACCTGGGCTACATGCTCAGAGAGCTCCTTTATGTCTCTTTTCATGTAGTCCAGGGAGGTACATCTCAGGTCATTCACACCAGCATGGACAATGACTGAGTCATATTTGTACTTGCCTTGGATTGACCTGAGTGCTTGTGTTATGTGGTGGATCCTAGCTCCCGACAGGCAGCTCACTGTGACCTTCTCCTTGTTCAGCCTGGTGAGCGGGACGTCAGTGTGCCTGGCAATAGAGTCACCTATTACAAGTGTATCAGGTGTGTTGTTTAGCCTTAAGGGCTGTGACTGTTTGGAACACTGGCTTTGTGAGCTATGTGTTGCACGTGTTTTGTTTTGGGGTAGCGGTTGCTTGGATGTCTGCTTTGGAGGTCTCTGCTGCTTAGGCAGATTTTTATTTAGAGCCACCGAGTATGTTTTTGTGTGTTTATGTGTTTGGTTTGCTGTCGTGATAGGTCTATGTGAGACTGGAATTGTAGTAAGTGTGGTTTCCTTCTCCTCCTGACTGGTTACGCCAGTACTGAGTTGAGAGAGCTTAGCCTCCAGTTTGGCTATATGGTTGCATCTCTCACATGTGTTGGAATTTGTTGGGAGGAGGAGAGGGTTGTCTGTGTACATGAGGCAGTTGTAACATTGCCTCAAGATTCCCAGATTCACCAGCTGGACCGGAGAGGACATTGACAACTGACCTTTGGACATGCTAGAATAGTATTGGGAATTCCTTTATAATTGAAAAAAAGGGCCAATGGGGAACAAGGTACTCAAGGGGAGGTTGTGAGGGTGTAGTGCTTTTAGTTTTTTAGTGCTGACTTATTTAATTGCTTTAGTGAGCAAGTACCAGGCTTTAGAGTAGGAATAGGGTGTTTATTATGAGAACTAGATCAGTTCTAAGGGAAAAAGTGAAGAGCAGACTTTGTGGAGCCGAGAATGGTTTAAACCCAATTAAGTGGAGCTGCCCGATGCTGCGCTATTCTTTTTTGCAACAAACAGCAGGAAAATGCAATAAATATGTAACACAGGCTAGTGCACTTGAGTGTGTAGCCTCAACAGGTAAATGCAACAAACAGGACAAACTTTAAAAGTGCAGGTGCAAAAACAACTTTAAACAGTTTAAAACAGTTCAAGAAGCAGAAATACTTGCAGTTTAGCTAGACTGGACAGTTGCCCAGGTAGTAGCAGGAAAAAAACACTTTTATCAGGTTAGCAGTCACTCTTTTAGCCTCTCTGCTGCTAGCACCACTCCGCAGGACCACGAGGAGCTTGGCTGTGTAGTAACAAGCGCAAAAACCGTGCCAAAGCGGGTTTTATACAGGGGGACTTGAATGAGCTAGAAATTGTCCCAAAACAGCCAATAGACTACCAGATTCTTGTGCTGGGAACACTCCTCCAGGGATAGATAGGCTGCTCTAAGCTCCCCGCTGCCACTGGTGAACAAAGAAGCCTCCCTTTATCCAAGAAAGGAAATGGGCAACACAGGAACTTTCCAAAAGTCCAGAATAAAGCAAAGCTTGTATTTGGACTACTCTAGGTCAGGAAAGATGGGAAACAAGGATAATTTTTTTGTTTTTTTTTTCTTTTTTGCAACAAACAGCAGGAAAATGCAATAAATATGTAACATAGGCTAGAGCACTTGAGTGTGTAGCCTCAACAGGTATATGCAACAAACAGGACAAACTTTAAAAGTGCAGGTGCAAAAACAACTTTAAACAGTTTAAAACAGTTCAAGAAGCAGAAATACTTGCAGTTTAGCTAGATCGGACAGTCACCCAGGTAGTAGCAGGAAAGAAAACACTTTATTCTAATCCTTCCCTTTTGGACAAGAATATGGTAGACTTTTGGTGTGCTTAAGATCAGCAATTTCCTGGAGTCCTTGTAATGAAGATGTAAAAATGCTCACCTCCAGCCAAGAAGTTATTCAGCGATACCAGATAAACCAAGCATATCAAGATCTACAGGCAGTAGACAAGTTGATGTTTTCAAATTCCTTTATTGAGCAAGTCTAGGCAGCCTGGGCCACTTGGAGATGGCATAACAGATTGCAGTGAAAAAAGCTCAAGTGTTCGGTCCCAGTATTATTCACCATGGTTGTGTACTGTTTTTGTGTTTTAAGATTAAGTCCATTCTCTAAACACAACTTAAACACATTAATTGCAGGTGTGTTTGGCTTGTGGTCAGTACCACAAACTGGGTAGTTGTTTTTAGCTATAGCCATGTCTGGGAGGCTTGCCAGGTGCTTTATTTGTGAAAAACAGGGTCATGGCTACATATGAGTGTAACAATAATGCAGGTTGATGCAGAATCCTTAAGGGTGGGTTCTAAGAACCATTGTAGCCTGGAGTGGCTATCATTCACTTAAAAAAGGTTTACATGGAGTAATAGTAGTTTTAACAGCTAAATACGGGACCTTGTTTAAAGATGGAGATTGTAAACAGGATATTTCTAGCTGGTTTAATTGGTTAAATAAGCCTGAGATAAAGATGATGCAGGAACTGCTGAAAAGAAAGCAAAGACAAATAAGAACCAGATTAAGATTGAAAGAAAATGGTCCATCCATTCCAGGGAGTGATCTGTATTATTTAGCAAAGTTCAAGCTGTTAGGTGGGGGGATCCCATACCTGGCTTTGCCCAGAAAGCATATATGTGAAAATCCTTTTGGAGTGTGTTTAGGGAGGGAGGTCGGCTTTGTCTACCTATTCCTTTAAGATGGTTAGGGAGCGGTTGATACAAGCTGTCTCGTCCATTTGAAATCCCCCAAATTATAAATATGGCACTGCAAACAGATGAAAATTGCTGCCCTTTTAGGGCCGTGAGTGTGCTAAGCCTTAAGAGCTGGCATGTGGTCTAAGGAGCATGGGGCACCTTAGGAAAGGTCATCTATATGGACGTTTGTGTCTTGAATGTAACAGAGAACCATTTTTTAAAACCTTGACTGGCAGGGGCCATTTGAATTGATATTAGTACGTTAACATACCATAGGCCTCTGTGCTAGTTATGAGTTGATGTGTCCTTCTGTAACTGTGACAAATGGGAACGATAGCTTATAGTCCTTCCGGGCAGTAGCATCCAGTGAATGAGCTGTTTGCTGCATAGTATTGTGCAGTGGTTTAGGATATAAGTTGTGGGACCTAGGTAAAAAGTAATGCATGTATGTGTGTAAATGTGCATGTTCTGGTATCCCTGTTTGATTCCCTCACCATATGGGAACCAACCATTCAAAAGCATCTGTTTGCACACAAAACTTTTATTAAGCTTAGAATTATTAAACCACTAGAACAGTATCAGAACACACACACTCACATACTGTACTGCCCCAAGGGTCTTCACCAAATACCTCACTCCTGTGATTGCCTGTTGCAGGATGAGGGGGGTAGAAATCTTTCCTTACCTAGATGACCTACTTATTCATGCTTCCTCTCCAGAGATCCTGCTTCAGCACCTCCACTATGCTATTTGCCTCTTGCAAAGCCTCCTTGTCAGGATCATGTTTTTCTTTGGTGCAGGCTCCAGACTATTTCTATGCTGGCATCCCTGCCACCAACCAAGGTTCTGACTCTAATTGACTTTTTTCAGTTCTTTATTCCTCTGGTCTTAGTTACACCCAGGGAGTTTTTAAGGGCCCTGGGTTACATGGCTTCCACCATTCCTATGCTTCCTCTAGCTAGGCTCCATATGAGAAGGCTACAGTGGTTCCTAAAGTCAGTATGGCTTCAACATTCTTATCCTTCAGACTTTCTAGTTCCTCTTCTTCAATACTTCAGACTAGAGCTTTAGTAGTGGCTTCATCAGCTGTCTCTCAACACAGGGCTTCCTTTTTAGCCCCCAGTCCCCTCTCAGGAACATTTTCCAGATGCCTCAGATATGAGGTGGGGGCTTCTTTCAGCCCAGTAAAGGTCCAGGGCCTTTGGTCCCTTCGTCAGTGGGTGGACCATATCAACATCAAAGAGATGAGAGGTTTCCTTCTTGCTCTACCGGCCTTCCCTACTCTGTCTCTTCCAGGGTCTAACAACAGACAAGGGGGTCATGGTCTTACCTCCTGTGCAGACTAGCTCTTCAGCTTTGGGATCTGGCTGGCCAGTATCAGGCTGTTTATATTCCTTTAGAACAGAACATTATGGACCTGTTCAAAGAGTCTGCCACAACAAAAATTAACAAGTAGATGCTTCACAGATATGCGTTTCTGGACATTGTCCCCAGTGGGATACTCTTTGTGTAGACCTTTTTACCTCCCCTATGAACAGGCAACTTCCTTTTTTTTGCACCACAGTCCCAGATCCTCTGGCATGGAAGGTGGGTGCCCTGTCATTCTTGGAAGGGGGTTGTTTCTCTATGCCTTCCCTCCCCTTCCTTTCATACCAAGGATCCAGTTCAAGATAGAACAGGACTCTCCCAAAATCTTGCTGGTGAATCCCTTTTGGCCCAGACAGTATTGGTTCCATCTTCTTCTACAACTAGCCAAGGGCAATCACCCCAATTACCTCACAGGGTGGATCTACTCACATAAGACAAAGAGTCTCTTATCCATCCTCACTTGTCCACTCTTCACCTGACACTGTGGGTGATAGGGTTTTTTTGTGAGGACATGCTCCAGGTCCTGCAGGAGGCCAGGAAACCCACTTCCAAGGGTATCTTATTTATCCACATGAAAGAGATTTCTTGTCTGGTGCCTTATTTGTAACCAGGATCCACTTTTTCTGTAGGTTCCTCTGGTTCTCTCTTATTTGTGTGAATTGCTCTGTGCTGGGTTGGCATACTCATCAATTAAAGCTCACCATTCATGTAGTTCTTCTTGTCTGCCTTTGACTCCTTCTTTGGCCTCTAGGTTTGAGGTCAAACAATTTCGTAAAGACATCCTTCATATTAAGCCTCCCAGTAAGCCTATTCCTCCTTCCCAGGACCTTAATTTTGTTCTTGGAAAATTGACTTAGGCTTCTTCTGAGCTGCAGCTTCAGCTTCCTTGCAGCACTGTACACTGAATACTATTCTTTTGGCCCTTACATCAGCTTGAAGGGTGGCTAACCTTCAGGCCCTTATGGCTGTCCCTACTTTTTTAGTTCTTCATAGGTACAGGATGTCTCTTGGTACCAGTTTTTCTTTAATGCCCAAGGTGGTTAATGAATTACCTCTTAATCAGTCTATTCATTTGCCCACTTTTTTCCCCTCTCCACAGTCTGCCGTGGGAAGGTTCTTCACACCTTGGATTTACATAGGCAACTCACATATTACTTGGATAAGACTAAGACCATTTGCAAGTCTGAACAATTTTCTTTTGTTTCTTTTCATCCTAGATCTCTAGGTTTGGCTGTTTCTAAGCAAACCATTTCTTGTTGTTACTTCTTTCATGGGAAAAGCCTTTCTGCATTTGTAAAGGCTCATTCTACAAGGGCTGTGGCTTCCTCTGGTGCTTTCTTTAAAGGATTGGATACCATTTCCATCCTTGAGGCTGCTACTTAGTCTTCTGGCCATACTTTTACTAAACATTACCAGCTGGATGTGGTTTCCAGGTTTAGAGATGAATTTGCCAGGGCTATCCTGCATGAGTTTCTTGAAAGCTCTGCTGGGCCTTCCTCTTCCCAAGTTCCTTTTGACCTTTTGAACTCTTCCTTTCATAAAGAATATTGCAACGATGATATGGAAGGACATAGTACAATTGTTTAAAATCTTAGCATAACAGTAGATGTCCTGCCCTTCACTGCTGTAGTATTCACTTCCTCCCTTCTCCCCCTTTTGCTTTTTGGATGCACAAGTTCCTCTTTTTCTTCTTGGACTGTTGTTCCTCCTGGGGCATTAATTTCTGAGATATGTACATCCATATGTCACCTTTATGCCCTATGCCATGAGCGGGGAGCATATGTGTGACATATTATGTCCTTCTAAAAAACTAAGGCTTTGATATACTGGCCAGACATTGGGCTACCCTTGGCAGGGGATCCCTTTAGTAAAGAATACTGCAACAGAGAAGGGAAGGACATCTTCTGTTATGGTAAGATTTTTACATCACTGCACTTTCCACCTTCCCAATTGGGAAGAGGTTTTTATTCATAGGTTCATAGATAGATTAGTACTAAGCTAACTGCCCTTGCTAGCCATTTTAAGCTTAGCCAATTATCCCTTGTGAGACTCAAAGCCTGCACCTTGTGCTTGCAAGACAAACACCTTAACCATTAGGCCACCCTCCCAACCCAAGAATGTTTCTGGTACCAAAGAAAGAAAATGCCTGGAGAACAGGTCTGGACCATTCTTTCCCAATCAGTATGTGATAGTGCCCAAGTTCAAAATGCTTTCATTTCACAGGCTGTTACCCCTTTGTCCTTATATCATTTTTTGGTAACCTTATATTTAAAAGATTCTTATCCATCCAGACTTCAGGCATTTCATAAGGTTTTGTGTGTCTGGATCACATTATCAGCTCTCTGCCTAATGCTTTGGGCTATCCACTGCTCCAAGAATGTTCACAGTGTCTAGCTGTGGTTATAGCCCATTGCAGGCTACATGGTATCCACATTTTCCATATTTAGAGAACTTGCTTATCTTTGCATAGTTTTTTTTTTTTTTTTTTTTAATGTCAGGAATCTCTCACGTGTGTGAGAGATCCCCTATGCTGGCTGGGATTCCAATAAACATCAAAAGTCTTACTCAGTAACTCAGTAACACAGCACTGTGCTCCTGTGGTGTCTGCTGCAGACTTTAGTAAAAAGAGCTTTTCTTCCACAGGAAAAATATATATTGAGATCTATACCAGAGGTTTCCCACTCAGACTACAGTCACTTTGACAGGATACGTCATGATTCTGCATCTCATGGCATTTATCATTCTCCTGATGCCGCTGGGCAACATGCCACATGAGAAAGATACAATGATATCCTAAGTCTCGCTGGTCCGAGCACCAACACTCATTATCTTTTCAGATTTCAGTTCTGGGATTTGTGAGACGAGCAATCACTTTGTTGGAGACATCAGATATCATCCCCATATCCAGATCTCCTCTTCTGCTCCAATGCAGTCGGTCACTACAGGCACCTTGGACTTTGCTTGGGGAGCAGTGTCAAAGGGGATAAAAGTGCAAGATATCTGGGACAACAGAGACAGACTCAAGCACATAAATTAAAAAAAAACTGCTTGCCCTTACTAAGGCACTCAACTCACTGAAATCACCTTTGGTCCCCAGGATGACTTTAAGTTGTTATGGACAATATGACAGTGATGTGTTACATAAACATGCAAGGGGGAGCCAGATCTTACCCTCTTTGCAGACTAACCATGTTAGCATGGTATGTAGACTTACAGCACCATCTCACTCTATTGGCTTCCTACATTCTGTCAGAGTAAAACTGTGTAGCAGACAAGTTAAGCAAGAAAAAACAGACCTTCAGGAATGGAAATTAGATCAGAGGGTCTTCCAAGATTTGATCGATCTATGGGGGGGTTCCCCAAGAGGACATTTTGCCTCCTCTTTAAACAATCAGCTAGCAAAATTGTGCTCCAGGACTTCATGAAAGAAGGCCTGGAAGACTGATGCCTTTTCTTTACTTTGATAGGAATGTTCTTGTATGCTTTTTCACCCTTTACACCGATATCAATGGAACTTCTGAAGTTTGAGAAGGAATCCCCCAAGATGACTGTTGTGACTCTCCTTTTAGAATCAGCTAGGCTGGATCTACTTGCACAAGAACATGGGTTTTTGATACACCCTTACCCCAAACAACTTCAACTGACTGCCTGGATGAGAAACTTAGTACCTTTTAGACACCTGTTTCCCAAGGATATAAAGCAGGGGACTAATAGAGGCAAAAAACCCCCCAAAAAACAAAGCCTGCTACTAGAAAATCATGTATTAGCAAATGGAAAAGTTTTTTTCTAGTCTGTACCATCAACAAACATAACCAGCATCTATTCAGGACTGGTGTTTTTCTGATTTTGTATGTGTGTGCTACTTTCTAATGACCTGTCATACTCCTCTGTCAATGTTCATTTGATGGTCATTTCAGCATGCATGCCCATGGATCCCCACATTTCAAAGCATTCCCATATCTAAATGTTTCTGAAACGGGTATTGCATAAGAGATCTCCAAGAAAAACGGTGGCTTGTCTTTGGGATCTTAATTTTGTGTTAGAGAAGCTAACACTCGCCAGCTCATCGGTTTGCCTTGAGGTTCATAACATGGAAAACAGTTTTACTGGTTGAGTTGCATGCTTTTATACTGAGTCAACCTTAATCTCATTTTCCACAGAGACGGGGTTTCCTTGAGAACTAATCCTTTTATGCCTAATATGGTATCAGAGTAAGCCAAACTATCTGTCTCCCTTTTTTCTTCCCTAAATCCCAGAATGAGGGAGAAAGGATAATTCATATTTGAATGTCCACTGACCACTCAGATACTTTCTTGACAGAAAAAAAAATCTTTCAGAACTTCCAATCAGTTGTTCATTTCTTGTGAAAGTAAGAAGGGACAAGTTGTGTCAAGGCAGACTGTTTTGAAATGGTTGTCTCAGGCTATTTATTTTCCTACCATAATGAAACTTTTCCATGCAGGCTGTTGGCACATTCTATTAGGGCCTTGACCTTTTCTTTTTTTGGAAAGGGATGGACTTGAAGTATTCTGTAAGAATCAACTTGGTCCTCTGTACAAAGCACTACAAGTTAGATTTCTTCTTCAGGTCTAGATCAGGCTTTGCTGGGATCACTCTCCAGGGGTTCCTGGACCTTCTCCCTCCATCTCCCAGTTCTAAGCTATCATAATCTCATATAGCTTAGGCTACTGCAGTAGTAATCAATATTAAGAACATAATACAGTTGTATAAGTAAATGTACCTTAGTAGTAGATGTTCAAATGATTACTGCTACAGGAGCTGCTCCTTCCCTATATCCCCCTTGTTTTTTAATGCCATAGTGTAGACCTTTTTTTCCTAGCAATATCCTCTCAGGGCTCAGCCTCCCTTCCTCAACTGGTATGGAAGCTTTGAAGGGCTTGACACCTAAACCTGTTTTTTGTAAGCTCAACTCAAGCTGTTTGGGTGCATGGAAGGTGACCTGAAGCTTTGAAAGCTGTCTAATTGTTATATTCCATTTGGGATGTAACCCATATAGCTTAGGCTATTTTATCAGTGATCATTTGAAAATTTACTGTTATAGCAAATTTACTTACACAACTGTACTATCTGGCTTTAAAAAAGATGTGAAGAAAACATGAACCACCAATTATAACATGCCCTCAAAAGGCAAGTCTGAAAAAGATGATAAAGTTACTGCTCCTTTCATGAGGAACATTAAGTAATTCAGTACTGCCCTCCACAACAAAAAACAAGCAGCTATGGACATCATTCACAAGTGGAAGTCCTTACCTAACAATGCTCTAAACTTCAATGCCTCCATCTTGGTTACTTTGCAGGACTGCATAGTTTAACCCAACATTTTCTATGCCTACACTGTGTAATTCCATTTGTTTTACTCACCTCTTCTTAATTAGCATGTATACAAAGTGCAGTTTTGAGGGAGGGAGAGAGGTTATGGGGACTGAGCAAAGGAAAATACTTTTCCCATGTTTGCAGGGAGATGCCAAATCAGGGGACTTTGCAGTATTAACTATTTAAATATAGAAGTAGCTTAAGTAGCCTTGTCCAAGGATGGATTTTATTTTTATTTGGGGATCAGAAATATTTTTTTTAAGGTTGAACTGTTGCTGTCATATGACAAATGGCCTTCTGGTTTGACCCGCTGACCCCCCCTCCCCCGGTCACTCAGAGCTTCTAATTGCATAAAGGTAAATCTTGTATCCTCCAGTGATATTATAGCACTCCATACTATCTCCAATTATTTTTGCTATTTTGAAACTACAAGTCACTTGAATGTAGTTTTTCACAGGTAGTTATACTGGCCATTTTGGTCTCATTTTCTCTTACAGTATGAAAAATATGTACATTTTCAATAGTTTATAGGTAGCTTCTTACTCTAAACAAGCTAAAGTTCATGCAGGCTACACTCATTACTGGTCAAATGCTCTTCTAAGGTTTTTCCTTATTCTATTTCCATTTTCATTTGCCCAACAGATTGTTTTTCATGGTCATTTACCTGAACTGCTTTGCCTGGTGTAGCCCCGCTCCATTCGCCCTCGCTAACGCTCGGGCTCACTCAATTCCCCTACCCTGCCTCCATTCCCCACCTGTCCCCATTACTTGCAGATTTATCCTAATCTCAGATCACCTGACCAAACCAGCACACCCACTACCCAATCAACCTCATTCTACATTTCACCAACAGCCTAATACTAACCTAACACCACACCCTACATCACTAAGCAACATCCCCCTCCCCACTCCAATCCCTCACACCTATTACCACTTCTCTAATACCCTCCTACTCACAATCTGCACCACCCACACCCTTGTCAAAGCACAACACTCTATTCTTATACCTAAAACCACTGCCACTATGACCCACGCCCCACCCTCCCAATATCACAATACTCCACTGCTACTAGCTTCCTTATCCATATGCGTCTACATTAGCTCCATCAGTACCTTTTACCACTATCCACTCACCAACCTCAATTATACCATATCTCCCACCCTGCTCCTCCCCACAAACAACCTCTCCAAATATATTGCCACACTCCCAACCATCTACAGCCAATCCCACTTTCAATTTAGCTCACCAATTTATTATATCTCACAATCCAAAAAACAACCAAGCCTCATATTCCACTTCCTAATAATGGTATACCTTAAAACTATTACCAACATAGCAGACTAATTACTTCTAGGAGGTGATATTCACCCCAACCCCAGCCCAACATCTACCGCAAATAACATATGCAACTCCCACCTCCCATTTAAACACAAACCCTCTGACTTACTAATACTCAACCTAAACATCTGTAGTATCATTAACAAAATAGAATGCATGCCACTATCGCTCTATATAACCGCAACGTTATACTCATTACTGAGACATGGCTTAAGCCCCATATCAAAGACAACTCCATAACCCTACCCAGATATAACATTCTAAGAGTGACAGACTACTCAAAAGAGGTGGTGTTATTGCCCTACTTTACAAATCTAACTTAAAACTCCAACTTATACAAAAAGAATCCCCTAACTTTAACAATGCAGAAACTATAATTGCTAAACTCCTCTTAAATCAGCAGAAGCACCTAAACTTACTTGGGACGTATATACCCCAGCAGACAACCTAGCCACTCTAGAGTCAATACTTCACTACTGGGCCTACCACTCCCTTCCCCAAGAAATTATAGTTCTAGGTGATGTCAACATCAACTGGTACTCTATCTACTCTGAAGCACCCATCAAGCACATTAATCTATATAACTTCACCCAACTCATTCAATCACCCACACGTATTGGTAAGACCACAAAGAGGGAATCCATCTTGGATTGGATCCTCACTAACCAGGCCAACACCACCCATCAATGTGGAACATTGCCTAGCTCTCTCAGTGACCACAACCCTACTTTTATCCTTAGACACAAACTAAAATCTACTAACTCCCCCACCCTATTACAAACCAGCTCCCACAAAAGCTTCCCTACATATCTATTTCTGGAAGCCTTAAAAAAACTGTAACTGGACTCCCATCAAAATCCTCCCTCTGGACAAGGCAGTAGAATACTTTAACTCCAACTTCCTAAGGATTCTCAACCTACTTGCCCCAATTAGAACAATCAGGACACGCAGTAACCCTGCCCCTGGCTACAGAAAGCAACAAGGGCCTTACTTAAGGACAGATAAAGCTTGGAAAACCTGGCATCAACATAAAACACCCACAACTAGGCAAACTGTTCTCAAACTCAGGAACAAAGCAAAAAAAAAAAATAAATAAAATTGACAAAAAAAAAATCACTACATTTTCCTACAAAGAAATTACAGCAACAACCCACAGAAATTCTGGGCTGCTGTGAACAACATCCTCCAACCCGGGAAACCCACCACACCCCCACCAACCACAGTAGGCACTAACCTTGACATAGCCATCAGTTTCAATAACTATTTTACCTCCTCCATACTTAAACTCATAAACGATACAAATCCCATCACCCACCCACAACCCTCTAAAGCCCAAGGAAAAGCCACCCCCTTCCCACTCAAACCAGTATCCACAATCCACAAACGTTTATCAAAGCTCAAACCAACCACCCTCACTGACGACAATCTCTCTGCCAAATACCTTCAACTTGCATCCAGATCCATAGCCTACCCCATTTCATTACTAATAGATCCATCTCTGAACACACAGTTCCCATCCTTGTGGAAAACCTCATTTATCACCCCCCTTCACAAGGGTGGTCCCTCTACTGACCTCCCTAACTACTGATCCATTGCCATCCTGTCACCCCTATCAAAAATTCTAGAAAAGTGCATTCACCACCAACTCCTCACCCATCTTCTCTCCAACAATTTACTCTCCAAAACTCAATACGGATTCTGCCCATCCCATAGTACCACCACTGCCCTAATTAAATTTACCAACACCACAAACTCATACAGAAACCAAGTCAAACTAGTTTCTGCCACCTTTCTAGACTTATCAAAAGCAGTCGATACAGTCTCCCACAATAAACTCTTATCCTTCACCTGTCTCTCCAAACTCATCCTCAGCAACCCCACCCTGTTCTGGTTCACTAGTTACCTAAACAACCACCATCAGACTGTGAAATGGCTTGAATCACTATCTCCCCCACTCCCTGTCACACTCTGTGTACCTCAAGGTTTGGTTCTTGGCCCCCTCCTCTTTAACATCTTCACTAACCAACTCCACCTAGCTACCACAAAAGTCGACATAATCCAATATGCTGATGACACAACTCTGATCTGCTCTGCATCCAATATCCAGCTTCTCCAACAAAAAGCCCAAGAATCCTTCACAGAAATAGAAAGCTAGCTAAATAAAACTCAACTGATATTAAACGCCCCTAAAAAGCACAACTCATGTTGTTCCACCCAATAAAGACTAATGACCTAAGTTTCTCTCTATGCTCAACCAACAAGACCCTCACCATCCCAGTCCCAGAGGCCAAACTACTTGGTCTTACAATAGCCCAACAACTAAAATATAATAAACATATATCCCTGCCTCCAAAGTCCACAAAAAGCTAGGAACCCTCTATCACAGCAAAAGATTTCTAACCTCCGAATCTAGAATTGCCATAGCTAGAACCCATCTCTTATCAATATTACTTTATGCATCCCCTGTCGTAACAAATCTGAATAAAACCAACCTGAACAAATTCTCCACATGCTATAACAAAATCGCCAGGTTCACAACCAATGCCAAATCATGCTCCCACCACTGCCAATCCCTACAGTCACAACACTGGCTAGAATTCCCTAACTTATTACATTACCACCAACTCAATCCAGCTCACCAAATACTATACTATCCAGAAAAAAACCCTGCCCTGACTGGCTTTCTAAGCTTCTACAATTCAAATAGGCAACTACAAGCCAATAACAAAGCCCTGATAGAAGTCATCTCGAGCAAAAACAGCTCTGGTGAATCTCTATTGCCATACAAAGTCGCCAAAACATGGAATACCCTGCCTCCCAACCTCAGGCTACAACATTGTGCACCCACCTTCAAAAACCTCCTCAAATCACACCTCTTCAGCCACCACCTATGTAACTGCGAAGGTCCTCTCTGAAGCCTCACCCCTACAGTATGAAGTTAATAGCCGATGCTTCTGGGGAATACTGATACTGCGCTCTATCCAAGCTCTTTGTATATATTGTAAATACATTCTTACTACAAAATTGTACCAACCCTGCAAAAGTGCAAAGATCTTATATTTGTACCACAACTTTGTAGTTCTTTTTATAAACCAATCTGCAGCATGCTCCCGTTTTGTTGTTATCCTTCTCACTCTGTAATCTTTAAGTTCCACCATGTATTTTACTCTTTATTCTATAACTGTATGTATTAATCATTATTCTGTAACTGTATGGAGTTTTTCTCCCCAGGAGTAAACTGAAAACGGACACTAGCTGTCCAGTCAGACTATCCTGGTAAACAAATGATAACTAAAATAAATAATTCTTCTTTCGGCTTTTCCCGGTTAGGGGTCACCACAGCAGAACAATGGGCCGGAGAATGATTGGCAGTGGAGTTTTACAGTGTGGAGTTGCCAGCCCGGCACCAAACTTTCCACAGAAGGTACACATGCTCACATCTAGGGCCAATCTAGAGTGTCCAATCTACCTACAGCATGTCTTTGGGATGTGGGAGGAAAACAGAGCACCCAGAGGAAACCCATGCAACCTTAGGGAGGACATTCAGACTCTGCACTGAAGGCACCCCAGCCGAGAATTGAACTGGAGAACCTCTTGTGAGGTGGCAATGCTAACTGCTGCACCACTGCAGCTGCCTCCAACAGTTTATAGGTAGCAATAAGTTTAATTAATCTTTAAGACTACAGTTATTTTCAAAAAATGTCAGGCACCAGTCCTTATTTTTATTTCAATAGCTCCACCAGTAAGATTGGCAATCAGGAGTAGGAGGCAGTGGCTTACTGTAAGCCTTACTGAAGACCTCTTTCATTCTCCCACTACTTACATTGTGTACCTCATGTCAGAGATGTTTCTACAATTAGTTTGCTTCTTAAAAAATAACGAGTTAATATTGCAATAATTTTCTTATGATAATGGGAAAGCTATCAGAACCTGTTTTGTAATTGTAAGAGTATGAAAATCACCAGCCAGGGAAGATATTGTGTATGTGTGTTTTGGGGTGTGGAATGTGACCCTAACGCCACTGAAATAGAGTAGGGAAATAAGAAGTCCAGAAATAGGAAACAGTAGTCCTCCTCATCAGGGAAGAAGTTCCAAAAGTGCCATTTATCTTTAGATGAGCATTCTTCCAAACATACACATCAACATTGATATCCCAGGTGAAAGAAATCCATCTATTCACCAAAATACCACCTTTCAGTGGTGCTAGCAATATTCTTGTCCTCAAGGCCTCCCATTCTGTTGTCTGTCTCTCTCTCTCTACTATAGATGATGAACAGGTGGGGTAGTTCGTTTATATGCTTTATTACATGAAAACACATCGGGATGGATAGCAGCATTACAAAATATAAATGAACTGATTAACAGACAGACTATACAGACATATATGCTTACATCTCAACAGCTTAGTACAAAATGGCAGTCAGGCCTGCACGTGCTCAGTATTTATACACTTGTGCAAGCCCCTACATAGCTTCTTAAAGACATACACACACATATTGATCTGCAACCTCCCTCTTAAAAAGATTGCCCTCAAATGAAAATGACATTGGGGTTAGACATGCAGTAATACAGACATTAGAAACAAACACAATGTTCATGTCCAAGTTGCTGTGTATCTATAACATGGTCTGGAGATGTGACCTGATCTAGTAACATAGTAATCAGAACTGGGTTTAGCAGCAGGGACAGTCTTTGGTGAACAACTTGTGTCAGGAACTTCAGGATTCATCACAGGAACAGGGATATTCACTGAAATGTCTTCTGGAATTGGAACACTGGACAACTCACTCTGAGATAGAGTCTTTCTCACAGGCTATGTGCTGTGGTATAGGCTTGGACATCAGCATCAAATGTTTCAGATTCCACCTAAACTCTACTACTTGTGATTCCACAATATACAATCTCAGCTCTGAGCAAGCATGCTTCATGACTCCAATTCGATCATAACCTTTGGAAGTTTGCATCCTTACCACTTCTCCTTTTCTTAATGGATTGAGCAGTTTGCTGGTCTTATTGTAATATGCTCTTCTTCAACAGATTGGCTGTCACTAATCTGTTGTTATTGACACATGGAACCAACAATTGACTACTAATTTATAACATGGTTCTGGTTTGTCTTGACAGAAGTCTCTGGGCAGGTGAACCAATATGTCTATCACAAGGAATATTTCTGAGATTCAAAAGATTCAAAAAAACATCACTATTATCTCTTTTCACCTTCTCTAGTAATTGTTTCACACTTTGGACTGCACGTTCTATAAAACCATTTGAGTGTAGATACTCTGGGCTACTTGCGACATGAGTAATGCTCCACTCTTCTGCAAATCTTTTGAACTGTTGGCTTGTAAACTGTGTGCCATTGTCAAAAATAACTTTGTGCGGGCTGCCATGGACTGCAAAATGATGCCTCAGCTTAGAAATGACAGTATTACATGCTAGATTAGGAAGTAGGTCAATATAGAATCAATTTGAATAAGAGTCTACTAACACCAAGTAATGTTGACCATTCCATATGAAAATGTCAGTGGCCATTGTGTAACAAGGTAGTTCAGGAATCTGGTTTAGCTGAAGTGGTTCTTTCTGTTGATGCGACTTAGTACTATTATATACAGAACAAGATGATAGTACCCACTCAATATCTTGTGACACAGAACGCCAAAATACTACTCCTCTCACCATTCTTTTGGTAGAGTCTGCTCCTGGGTGGCCATGATGCAAGATAGTATTGTACTCTTGTTGCAAAGACTTTGGAACAATTACTTTCGGACCTTTCATAACGATACCAGTGTCAGACAAAATCTCATCTCTGTAAGAAAAATAAAGTTGCACTTCTTGAGGTAAACTAGATTGCTTTGATGGCCATCCTTGTTTGATAAAGTGGTTGAGCTTCTGCAAAATTGGATTTGTAGCTGTATGACTTCTAAGCTCATTAAGACATGTGGAAGAAACGTTCTCACTTCCGTAACTTCAAAATCAAGTTGCTCATTCTCATGCTGTTCAGTGGTATTTCTGGGTGATCTGGATAATGTATCAGCAAGATAAAGAAGTTTGCCTTTCATATAGACAAGATTGAAATTATACTTCTGCAATCTCAACATCATACGTTGCAATTTGGCTGCAGCTGTATGCAAAGGCTTTTTAAAAATAGTGACTAGAGGTTGGTGGTCTGTTTCGATCTGGATAGGTCTACCATAAACATAATCATGGAACTTTGAACTAGCAAACACAATTGCCAAGAGTTCTTTCTCTGTCTGAGCATACTGGATTTCAGTTTGGGTAAGAGTTCTGGATGCATAGGCAACAGGTTAACCCTCTTGAAGAATGACTGCACCTAGACCAAAGTTTGAAGCATCACATGAAAGAGTAACTAGCTTGTGAACATCACAGTATCTGAGGATTGGTTGACTGGCAATTCTCTATTTCAGGACACCAAATGTTCTCTGGTGCTGTTCCAACTATGACCAGGATACATTTGTATGTGTCAGCTCTTCGAGTGCTCCAGATATATGGTTCAAGTCTGGAATAAACTTGCCTAGGTAGTTAACCATGCTAAAAAAACATTGTAGGGCTTGAACATTGTCTGAAGCTGGCATCTTGAGAATAGCTGTTTGTTTGGAAAGGTCTGGTCTACAAGCCTGAACTGGTAAATAAATGACCAACATAAGTGACTTCGCATAGCCTGAGTTTGCATTTCTGAGGATTCAGCTTAATATTCACTTCATAGCTCTTTACAGAACAGTCCTGAGGTTTCTGTCATGCTCAGCTTCACCATTACCTCATTCTAGTATATCATCAACTAAAATAGTACAAGGATACCCAGAATAAATTTTCTCCATTGCACACTGAAAGACTTCACTTGCAGAATTTATCCCAAATGACATTCTCAGAAATCTGTATTTTCCAAACAGTGTACTGAAAGTGGTTAGCAATGAGGATTTCCCGTCAAGCAAATTTTGCCAAAACAAACTCTTTGCATATAAGACTGAAAAAACAGTGCTATTTGGCATAAGAGCAGTGACTTTTTCAACTATATGCATTGGATGATGAGGTCTTTTCAGTGCCTTGTTTAAATCTTGTGGATCAATACATATTCTGATGTCATTTGACCTTTTCCTATGAGCTACCACCATGGAGGATACCCATTCAGTCGGTTCATCAACTGGACAAATCACAACTTGTTGCACCATTTTATCTAGCTCAGCTTTAACTTTGTTCTACATGGCTACTGGAACTTTCAAGGATGGCCTGACAACTGGGCTGACATCTGGGTCTAACTTCATGAAGTACACAACTGGAAAATTGCCTAGTTTGTGTTCAAAAAGATCAGCATAGGTAGAGAAAATATACTGGGTGAAATTAAAACAGTGGTCTTTTAAGCTAACATGGTGGACTTCCTTATTAAATGAAAGCAGTCCCATTTTCAAATGGTCTCAGAGCCCTAATAATGACTGTACTTGCCTCTTGACCACATAAAATAACAAGACATAGCTTCTCCCAGTAGAATAACATGAATGCATTACTGAGCCTCCTGTTTGAATTTCCTCACCACCATAAGCAGCAAGCTTTGCACACTTTGCCAAATCAAGCTTCTCACCAGCACATACTTTAGCAAATGCTTCTGCTGACATAACATTGCATTTTGAACCTGTATCAACTTTGAGCTCAATGGGTTTTCCATTTATTCAAACAGTACAAAATACTTCATTCTTTGCCCACAAATCTACTGCATTGACTGTTTCACTAAGCACTGACACAACGTCAACAAAGAAAGTAGGGTCACAGCTTTCTAATTGATCAACTCATTTCTTGAAATGTTCCCTTTTGATAAAAGAATGTGTGCCTTTTGATTTACAAAACCTCTTGAAATTATTCCACATACTATTGCATTTGTGGCATTGTTGACCAAAAGCTAAGCACTTTTCCCTTTTAGATTCCTGATTTCCACACAATTAAGACAGTTGGCAATGAAACTGGGAGGAGGGCCATTCTTTGAGTTTGCTGATTCACTCTTGTGCTTCACTGAGATTGTGTGAACTCTGGAATTTGTTAGAAAGCTCTGGGGTTTACCAGTGAGTGCTGCAGGGGTTTCAGTTGCTGCCATGTGCTTGGGCCTCTTTCTTTTAAACACTGCTGCATACTATCAACACGGGCTTTAGAAGTTACTGGAAGTATGCATTTCTCCTTTGCAAGCATATTTATGTGCTTTTATATGAGCTCATATATCTGACAAATCTCTATGGCCTTATTCAAAATTAAATCACTGTCACAAAGCAAAATCTTTCTCACAACATCATCTTTAATACCACACACAAGTCTTTTATCATCTCATTCCTTAAATCACCAAATCTGCATGTTTTAGCTTTGTTTTTTTAAATCATATATATCATATATGCTGCAAAAGTTTCACCAGGCTTTTGATCCCTTGCGTAAAATAAGTGCCTTTTCATTGCAATATGCATCTGGGGGTTATATATTTCTCTAAATTTATGTTTTAAGCACTCAAGGTCTTCCCTTGACTCAGACGGTACAACAATATGAAGCTTTTCCCCCTCTCATGCAAAGACAGCAGGTACATACACAAATGAATCATCATCTTCTTTTGGCTGTTCCCATTAGTGGTCGCCACAGCGGATCATCTGTTTCCATTTCTTCCTGTCCTCTGCATCATGCTCTTTCACACCAACCGCCTGCATGTCCTCTCTCACCACATCCATAAACCTCATCTTAGGCCTTCCTCTTTTCCTCTTACCTGGCAGCTCCATCCTTAGCATCCTTTTCCTAATATACCCAGCATCCCTCCTCAGCACATGTCCAAACCAACGCAATCTCACCTCTCTTGCTTTGTCTCCAAACTGTCCAACCTGAACTGACCCTCCAATATATTGATTCCTAATCCTGTCCATCCTAGTCACACCCAGTGCAAATCTTAACATCTTTAACTCTGCCACATCCAGCTCTGACTCCTGCCTTTTCGACAATGCTACCGTCTCCAACCCATATAACATAGCTGGTCTCACTACCCTCTTGTAGACCTTCCCTTTCACTCTTATTGGTACCCGTCTGTCACAAATCACTCCTGACACTCTTCTCCACCCATTCCACCCTGCCTGTACTCTCTTCTTCACCTCTCTTTCACACTCACCATTACTCTGAACTGTTGATCCCAAGTACTTAAACTCATCCACCTTTACCAACTCTATTCCCTGCATCCTCACCATTCCTCTACCCTCCCTTTCATTTACACACATATATTCTGTTTTAGCCCTGCTGACCTTCATTCCTCTCCTCTCTAAAGCATATCTCCAGCTCTCCAGGGTCTCCTCAACCTGGTCCCTACTCTCACTACATATCACAATGTCATCTGCAAACATCATAGTCCACGGGGCCTCCTGTCTAATCTCATCTGTCAACCTGTCCATCACCACTGCAAATAAGAAAGGGCTCAGAGCTGATCCTTGATGTAATCCCACCACCACCTTAAACGTATCTGTCACTCCCACCACAGTCCTCACCAGTGTCACACTACCCTTGTACATATCCTGTACCACTCTTACATACTTCTCTGCCACTCCCGACTTCCTCATACAATACCACAACTCCTCTCTAGGCACCCTGTCATATGCTTTCTCTAAGTCCACAAAGACACAATGCAACTCCTTCTGACATTCTCTGTATTTCTCCAACAACACTCTCAGAGCAAATATTGCATCTGTAGTGCTCTTTCCTGGCATGAAACCATACTGCTGATCACTAATCATCACCTCCCTTCTTAACCTAGCTTCCACTACTCTTTCCCATAACTTCAAGCTGTGACTGATCAATTTTATCCCTCTGTAGTTATTGCAGCTCTGCACATCACCCTTATTCTTAAAGATAGGTACCAAAACACTTTTTCTCCACTCCTCAGGCATCCTCTGACTTTCCAAAATTTCATTAAACAATCTGGTTAAAAATTCCACTGCCATTTCTCCTAAGCACCTCCATGCTTCCACTATTATGTCATCTGGGCCAACAGCCTTTCCATTCTTCATCCTCTTCATAGCTGTCCTTACTTCCTCTTTGCTAATCTGCTTCACTTCCTGATTCACTATCCCCACATCATCCAACCTTCTCTCTCTCTCATTCTCTTCATTCATCAGCCCTTCAAAGTACTCTTTCCATCTACTCAACACACTCTCCTCACTTGTGAGTACATTTCCCTCACTGTCCTTTATCACCCTTACCTGCTGCACATCTTTCCCAGCTCTGTCCCTCTGTCTAGCCAATCGGTACAGGTCCTTTTCTCCCTCTTTAGTGTCCAATCTCTCATACAACTCTCTATATGCCTTATCCTTAGCCTTCGCCACCTCTCTCTTTGCCATGCGCCTCATCTCCTTATACTCATGTCTACTTTCTTCATCTCTTTGACAATCCCACTTCTTCGCCAGCCTCTTCCTCTGTATACTCTCCTGTACTTCCTCATTCCACCACCATTTCTCCTTGTCCTCCTTCCTGTGTCCAGATGTCACACCAAGCACCTTCCTAGCAGTCTCCCTTACTAGCTCTGCTGTGGTTACCCAGCTATTTGGTAACTCTTCATTGCCTCCCAGTGCCTGTCTTAACTCTTCCCTGAACTCCACCTCACAATCACCCTTTTTTTAACTTCCACCATTTAATCCTTGGCACTGCTTTCACACTCCTCCTCTGCTTCTTGATCACCAATATCATCCTGCAGACCACCATTCTATGCTGCTTAACTACACTTTCCCCAGTCACCACTTTACAGTCTCCAATCTCCTTCAGACTGGCCCTCCTACATAGGATATAATCCACCTGTGTGCATCTTCCTCCACTTTGTACGTCACCCTATGCTCCTCCCTCTTCTTAAAATATGTATTCACCACAGCCATGTCCATCCTTTTCACAAAATCCACAGTCATCTGACCTTCTGCATTCCTCTCCTTAACACCATACCTACCCATCACTTCCTCATCCCCTCTGTTTACTTCACCAACATGCCCATTGAAGTCCACTCCAATCACTAGTCTCTCACCCTTGGGTACACTCACCACCACTTCATCCAACTCACTCCAAAATTTTTCTTTCTCATCCATCGCACACCCAACTTGTGGAGCATATGCACTAACAACATTCATCATTACACCATCAATTTCAAGCTTCATAAACATCACTCTATCAGACACTCTCTTCACCTCCAAAACACTCTTGGCATACTGTTCCTTTAGGATAACCCCTACCCCATTTCTTCTGCCATCCACACCATGATAGAACAATTTGAACCCGCCTCCTATACACTTGGCCTTACTTTCCTTCCATCTGGTCTCTTGCATGCACAATATATCAACCTTCCTTCTCTCCATCATATCAGCTAGCTCTCTCCCTATACCAGTCATACTGCCAACATTCAAAGTTCCTACCCTCAGTACTACACTCCTAACATTTCTCCTCTCTTCCTGCCTTTGGGCATGCCTTCCCCCTCCTCTTCTTTTTCGGCCAACAGTAGCTGAATTTCCACCAGCACTCTGTTGGCTAACAGTACTGGTGGTGGTCGTTGTTAACCCGGGCCTTGACCGATCCGGTATGTAATTATGAAAAGTTCTCCACATCAGTAATTTTTGGCAGAGGTTTTACGCCGGATGCCCTTCCTGATGCAACCCTCCCCATTTATTTGGGCTTGGGACTGGCACAAAGAAATGCACTGGCTTGTGCATCCCCAGTGGCCATACACAAATGAATGCTCTCTTTCAATAGTTTCTGACCCAGCTAAATTAAGCAGAATAAATGCCTTTGTATGAGCATCTGTATCATAAAATGCAGCCTGTATGAAAATATCATACTCTTGCTCAAACACTGTCCAGTTCTCTGAAATATTAGTATCAAACACAAGTGGACCTGGTTTTCGGAATCCATCTGCCTTGCCAACACATTATGCACAAACACACTATAAATATGGCCCTTGTAATGATATATGAACAAGCTCTCTCACAGCAGCTTGCAAGAACATTCAAATGCACAATAAACTCTTTGAAATACTGTACTTTGTGAAATATGCTCTGAAATGGCTGTATTTTGCTAATTAACTGTACTGTAATACTGCACACATGCTGACACTTCATACACTTCTGATAGGGTCTACATTACTTACTCGAACTGTAAGAATGTCTAGGACCCTTTCATCAACACCTAAGTGTCGAACGTCCTCTTCATCGAACGGCCACATCATTGATTTCTTTCCAAGGGAAAGAAATCGGTAGCCCAAATATGAATGACACAATTTAACAACATGTGGTGGGGGGGGCTTTGCACCAGACACCTCCCTAACTAAATATACTAACTCCGAGATAGCACTACAGTGGGGAAAAGGGCAGATTTCAAACAATGGCCAACTGATTTCTTTCTTTTGGAAAGAAATCAATGATGTGGCCATTCGCTGAAGAGGACGTTCGACACTTAGGTGTCAATGGAAGGGTACTCGACATTCTGACAGTTTGAGTAAGTAAAATAGACCCTTCTGATATATTGGATAGCTTTAATTAATATGAAAAAGCACGTGCTGAGTGAAAAAATGTGGTTGTTTTCTATATTTCATTCATTTTATACAACATTTTCCATAGTAATTCAAATATTTCTATCAATATGTCACAGTATCAGACATTTTGTTTACTTAAAATATCATTTAGAGTGTTCTACAAGCTTTGTTTATATTTTGTGAATAAGAAATCATTTGAGCAAGTTTTAACATCTGGAATTCATTTCTGACCTGTTTTGTGAGTTATACGTGCAGTAGGGATGATCCACTCCTATATAGTCCTCCAATTTCAACTGAATGCCTCTCAGTCTTGAATCTGGAGAAAATGGACCCCATTCTGGCACCATGTCGCTCGTCTCTCTCTGCTTTAGATAATGAACAGGCAGGGTAGTTTGTTTATATGCCTTATTACATAAAAACACATCAGGATGGGTAGCAGCATTACAAAATATAAACAAACTGATTAACAGACAGACTAAACAGACATACATGCTTATATCTCAACAGCTTACTACAAAATGGCAGTCAGGCTCGCACATGCTCAGTATTTATACATTTGTGCAAGCCCCTAGATAGCTTTTTAAAGATATACACTCACACATTGATCTACATATTCTTTCCTGTAGTATTTCTTCCAATTACCTGTTCCTCATTCAGACAGTCAGGCTAGCTGCTGTAATACTTCACATGGTGGCTGATCTATTGAAGGCCAGCTAGCATTCCACATTCTTGTTTTTGATGAATTGTTAGACTGTATCTTAGTCGGACTGACAAGCAAACTATACTTCACTTTGCCACCTCTGAAAGTTACTAAGATGATGGTCCAGAAGTCAACAATGGGCTTATCAAGGGCCGCAGTGAAAACCTAATTGGAAAACCTTTTCTCCTGAACCAGGGCCAGAGGTCCACAATCTAGCACACTAATATAGTGTTGGAAGCTTTGACTGAAAGGCTAGTTCATAAGCATAGCTTCACATATGTTGAGGTCCTATCACAAGCTGACTCTGCAGGGAAGGACCAGCCTTTCTGCTTCTCTTTTCTGTGGTTTCAGAAAGGAAGGAGGAGACAGAAGTGGTGGTCCCTTTTCAGACTTCTGATTTCATCTTTAACTCTGCAAATTACATGGCCCTTCCTAGTGTTTGGGATGCTACTTTGGATGACTGATTTGGGTCCATTGGAGAAGTGACAGGCTTTGGGATCATGATCCAGGATAAAACTCAAGCTGGTCTCTGGAGTATTTGCATCTTCCAGAATCTCAGTTTAAAGCAGTCTCCCAATGAGTCCAATCCTGAAATGGAAAATTAAGACAGTGTGCAGTGTTCCCAACAGGGTCCATTCACTTCTATACAAGGCAAACAAACATTTTCTGAATTCTGCAGTTTTCATTATCAGTCAGCTATCCTTCTGTTTTTTGTTTCCTGCAGAAATGTCTAGGCAGTTCAGCAAAAACAAAAGATGTCCGTTATACATGTTTTCTACTTCCAGACCAGACAAGTAGTCTAGATAAATGATTAGCTAAGCAACAATTTTTTCTTGGTCCGTTTGTTGGAGAATTGTGTTTTCCAGCTCTTTCAGACATCTTGCCAGGTACTCTTGCCCCAATTAAAACTAGTGCCCAGCATCAGAGGCACTGTGGACAAAGCTGGGAGGGCTAGGCTGTCACACTTTGTTGTACACTCTGTGGCTATAGTCAAGCCACAGGCCTAGCCACCCCCCAAGTCAGTTTGCTATATGAGTTCCTTCAGGAGATACCTACCTGCAATGTGGCCAGTCACATATTAGGAGAATCAAAGCCAGTAACATCTATACTTCATTAGTGCTTCTTTTTTGTCTGGTGGGTGGTCACATGTTGTGTCTGCAAGCTGGAATGTAAGGGAGTACTCATTTTTCATATTCTCAAAACCCCAAAGGAGGAATTACTAACAAATGTAGTCTACTGTGTACCTTTCCAAAAAAAAATTACTAAAGGAGTTTAAGCTTCTAAAAATAAGTGATCTTCCATCACAAGAAGCATGCACTAGGAACGGCAACAGAGGATCCTATTCAGTCCACTGGATCAGACATTTGGGTTCTTGGAGCCATTTGTCAGCTCCATCCTTGAGCTCCTTAAGAACTTTCCATCTCATGATGCATATGTTACACTAACTACATCAGATATAATTTGCTGCCTTCACAATCAGATGCATTTGCCCTGCAGCTAAGTGTTCCACATCTTTCATACATTTTATAACATTTTCTCTTATCAAATTGCCATTATTTTTGCTATAGTTGATGTTTAGATAGCTTTAGAGTTCTTAAGCATTTTCTACCATTAGGAGTCCCTTCCCCTTTGGCATTCCTGCCATTCTCCTGTTTCCCTTCCTTTAGAGTTTGTAGAGAGAAATTTTTCTTTAGGGTGGTATAGTTTGTCATCGAAATAAGAAGTTATGCACTCACCATAACATTCCATGTTTGTTGTCCATAATCTTGCCTTCATTCTTGCTGGCTGGTTGGGGTTCGGAACCAAACATCAGTTCTGACTCGGCCTAATACTAAAACTCGAGAGCTTCCACTGGTTCCACTGGCTCGAGGCTATACCCTATCCCAACATGCTTAGGGAAGATAATCCAGATCTTGTTTGCAAATAATAACACATCTGAATTTTATATACCAAAAATCCCAAAGGTAATAGCTATTAGCCTATGCCTCAAGAGGCAGAAAGGAAGCAAAGAACACACTTTGCAACCAATAACAATTTCCTCCCAATCCTCTAGGAGCAAAGGTTGGGGGAAGGAGGGTGGGACGCAAGAATGAAGGCAAGGTTATGGACAACAAACATGGAACATTATGGTGGGTACATAACTTCCTAATGTTATGTTGTCCTATCTCACCTTCATTCTTGCTGGTTGGGACAGCGTCACTAGCACCTTCCTTCTTGGGTGGCTCAAGGGAATAAACTCTTCAGAATAGTGGAACCAAAGGAAGCCCTGTTCCGGGAGGCCACATCTACTTTGTAATGAGTGATAAAGGTATGGGGTTTGACTCGTGGCTGCAGCACAGATTGAATCCATAGGTAATCTGGCCTGAAAGGTGGTCGAAGTTGACATGGCTCTTGTTGAGTGGCCTCTAATCTTTCCTGGAAGTTGTCTATGTTGAGAATTATATGTATGGGTAATAGTGTCAAGTAAGCCATTTTCACAAGGTCATTTTTGATACTGGAGCACCTTTTCTGTTATGTGAGAAGGAAATGAATAACTGGTCAGACTTTCTAATGTCCTTTGTTCTATGCGAATAGAAGCGTAACTGTCTATGTACATCCATTTGGTGTAGGGAATATTCTGCCTTGTTGCCACAGTTTGGAAAAAAACAGGCAGGTCAATGGATTGATTTAAATTGTTTTCAGAACATACTTTGGGAAGAAATGAAGGATTAGTTCTAAGAGAGACTCCGTCGTTGTGAAAAACTAAGTAGGGAGGGCGGATGGACAGAACTTGAAGTTCCAAAACCCTCCTAGCTGAAGTAATGGCTACCAAAAAGGCTGTTTTCCAGGTTAGGAATTTTAGTTGGCAAGAGGAAGCTGTTTCATATGGTGGGAGAATCAGAGTAGTCAGTACCAAATTAAGGTCCCACGGAGGTGGTGGTTCTCTTATTGGAGGCCTTAGTAAGAATGTACCTCTCAGGAAAGCTTTGGACAATCTGTGAGACATTATTTTTGATCCCATGTCTCCTATGTGGTAGTTAGATATTGCAGCTAATTGTACTCATATGGTAGCTGCTGCTGCTGTGCCTTTATTAAAAATTTCTGCTAAGAACTCTAAAATTGTACTTACAGGGGCTGTGAAGGGATCTATGTGATTCTTGGAAGTCCAACAAGAAAATCTTTTCCATTTGCTAGTATAAAGTTTTCTAGTTGTTGTCTTATGAGATGAAACTAGAATATGTCTCACTGCAGGGGATATGTCTGGAAGCCTGGCTAAGATTGGAAGTGGAGCAGTCAAGCTGTCAGTTTGAGGGTTTGGATAGAGGGACGGAGCATCCCTGACTGATGAGTCAGAAGATCTAGTACCGGGTCCAGAATCCAAGGCTGTTCTCAGAGATGGGGTCATAGAAAATGAACAGTGACACACTAACCCACGCACGTTCAAGCTTGCACGGCCCAACAGCAGAACAGGAACAAACAAGAGCCAGCAACAGGTTCCCAAAGGCTTTAATGAAGTAAAATAGTGTCAAAGACACAAACACTCTCCATAACCTCAAACTAGTTTCGGTATAATACCTTCTTCAGTGAGGATAACAACCATAATAATTCCATAAGACATGCTCCTTATATATACATAAATAATTAATCAACCAATGACCAAATGGTTACCAATTAGTTACAAAATCAGATTTAAAGACATGCTTCACACTGAAACCTAACTGATAAGTAGGAATTCATAAATGCACAAACAGTGCATAAATAATACAATTAAGACCAAAATATGAATATGAATAACAATAATATAAGGCCAAGATGTGGTGTTAAATAACTAATAAATATATATATATTGTTAATATATATATAAATATATTACAAATGGTCATTCAAATGGTCAATCGGTTCCATCGGTGGGCATTCCAGATACGAACTTGTTGAGGCCTACGCCATGATGGCGCCTTATCTTTGATGGCGTATTATTTAACAAATTCCTACTGGATTTTCTTTTCAGATTGGGACAATTTGTTCATTGGGTTGTGATTATACTGTCAGATGTGTCATAGTATTATCTATGTGAACATTATGTTTATGTTTAACATGTTGTAATAATATATGTATGTTTTTCAATGTTATTGCAATTGTGTATTACAATTGTGTATTGGATGTTACGACTTTATTTCCTGGCCATAGGGGCAGGTACAGAATTATTCTTTGAGTTCATTTCCCAAGAAGGGTTTTACTCTCTAGATATTTGGGGCTTAGGTGAGACACACATATTATCTGTGTTCACTGTTACGATATGCTTATGTCATACTTTTTTGTGAATAGGTATAACATTGTGTGTGCTTGGAATACTATATGTCCTTTTTTAGGCCGGGGTATTGCTAATACGAACTTGTAGAGTCCGTCGCTATGATGGTGCTTTGTTTTTGATGTCATACTATTTAACGAATTCCCATTAGATTTATTCCAGATTGGGATTTTGTTAATTGGGCTGTGATTATACAGTCGGATGTCTTATTGGAATCAGAAGGGTTATATGTGTATGTTATGTTTAGGCTTGTATGCTCTAACAATACATGTACTCTTCTCAAATGCAATTGATATTTGGTACTATATGTTATGACCTCATCATTTTTTTTGTAATTGGGGTTGATATATAATCACTTTTCAGCCTAATTTTGTGGGGCTTGATTTCAGGACACTTGGGGCTTTTTGTGATAGTTCTATACAATTTGTACCTATTATTATAACAATATGTTAATATAATTGGTTGATTATTAGGTACAATATTGTGTGAGTTTTGTATATCACAAGTCCTTCAGGCCAGATACATGTATACATTTTTATAATGGAAATGTCTTTTATATTATATGGGCCTTGGTAAACTATGGTACTTATGTATAATTGTTATACAGGGACTATATAATAGGGTAATCATACATTATTATGGTATATGTGTGCTTAACCCTATGGGTTTGGGTATATTTTGTTATCTGATCACATTTATTGTGGTCATGCCCATTATTTTATAGACATTTTCATTTTTGTAATAGTATGACTGTTTCTGGATAGGACTTCATAACAATGTCAACTATTATTAGGGATGGACTCCTATTGAGTTGACTACATTTGGTTTAGTACATCCTTTTGCACTATTGTTATTCTATGGCCATTTTAGTTATGGTATGGTAACATCTTTATGGAGTCATTTGATTTGGGCTCTTTTAAAGAACTTTTTCCTACCCTTTGAACTTATGTGTTTTGGCATATGTTAATGATTGCATTACATGCATTGTCTACTTTAGGTAGTGACAAATTTATATATATTTTTTCTTATATTGTCTACACAAAAATTTTTTTGGATTTGACCATTACAATTGGACATCTTTTGATTATTATATGAGGCATGTCTCATAGTTTAATTTTCTAGTTCAGTGTATGGGGGATGACTCCATTCCATTTGGAACAGTATGTTCAATGATATATACTAGGTCCATTTTGTTTTTTTGGGTCTCAATATTGGGTTACTTCCTTGGATGACTGATCAACACACGCTTTCTAACATGGATTTGGACCATATATTATCAGGGTTGTGTGCTGATAGGGAGGATATAGCCATTTTTGGCCTTGTGGAAGCCCCAAGCAACAACCAAAATATAAACAACCCAAATATTGAAGGGGGTTGTGATTTGGCATTCCGTAGATTGGACAAAGGACTCAGAGGGCTAAGAGCCAATATTTGGCATTTAAGGTTGTTCAAGGCCTATTTTCATAAAGGCTTGGCACCCAGAGGCCTTCGTATTAAGTTACGTCCTCTTGTGGGAAGATCTGAACAGAGACTCACAGAGGAATGGGATGATGCCCTAAGGAAGGGTTCAATGGTATTTGTGAAGATTTTATTGGATTATTATGAAAGAACCGTAGATATTTTGCTTAAGGAAGTTCAAGATCTAAGTATGGAATGCCAAAAATATAAGGATAGTAATAAATATTCTAGTTGTGTTGAGCGGTTGTCCAAGGAACTTACGGTTTATGATAATATGGTGAAGGATCGAAAACTTAAAAAATTTTCCAGGGATATACAGGATTATGAGAGAGGTCAGCCATTTCAGGTTCAAAGGACTGTTAGATTCAGGGACGCGGGACCAATGGTAAATGTGGGTAAATCAAAGAAAAGACCTAGGTCAATTTTAAAACATCATGATTCTAGTTACACCAGTACCTCAGGAGAGGAGTCATCCTACACTGACAGCGAGGGAGGCACCAGTGTCAGATCCCCTGTAAAAAAGAAAAATCAATCTAAGTTCCCTTTAGACATGTTGGGAAATCCCGAGGGGGGAGGAAACATAAGAGCAGATACAAATACAGACTCTATGACGGGGTTAGTTCAGGCATTGCTGAACAAATAGTTCAACCTTTTGATAATGTCTTAAATTTGTCTGATCATATACTTACTAAGGAACAACATTGTGTTCTTAATAAAGGATTGGGTTTTGTCCCAAGTTTTTTCTCAGACCACTATTCAGTATCGGTTGATGTTATTGAATTTTGTAGGAAGTTGAATTTAAAAATTTTTTTTCAGGATCAGAGTAACCATGTCACTCAAAGATCTACTGATTTTATTTTTAAAAAATCAACATTCCAGCCTCCAATGAATAAAAACGTTGGGATTTTCCAACAAGCTGTTTTGAGGGACCTACATTTTCCTAATTTTAATATTAATATAGCCCAGGACAATATCACACCTTCAGAGAGGGAAGCTTTGTTTGAATTGAGACAAAATCACAATATTGTCATCATCCAGGCGGATAAGGGGGGTGCGGTGGTCGTCCTGAACAATGACTATTATGTACAGGAAGGATTAAGACAGTTGTCTGATGTCCAATGCTATAAGCATATGAGGATAGATCCCACACCCCAGTTTAAACATGACATTGACGTATTCATCCAACAAGCAGTACAAGAAGGTATTATTTCATCTAAAACTGCCAGTCATCTTCAAGTTGATGATCCACAAAAGCAGATTCTTTATCTGTTACCCAAAATTCACAAGTCTCTCAGTGCTCCTCCTGGGAGACCTATTGTGTCTGGTCATGGATCCCTTACAGAACCTATATCGGTTTTTCTAACATCATATCTTAAGCCACTATTGCCTATGGTCAGAGCTCGTATACAGGATACGACGGAATGTTTAAACATCGTGGTTGATACACAATTAGATCCAGATTGGATAATGTGTACTTTAGACGTGAAATCCCTTTATACGAGTATCCCTCATTGGGCTGGCCTACAGGCGTTAGACTATTGGCTTCAAAGATCTGATCTATACCCACCTGGATTTAACACGCTACTAGTATGTTTGTCAGAGCATGTTTTGAACAAAAATGTTTTTTTCTTCCAGGGTGATTGCTATTGGCAACTCAGAGGTACAGCTATGGGGGCTTCTTTTGCCCCCATATATGCTGACCTCTTTATGGCATACCTGGAGGAATGTCTTATATATGATCCTTTGCATAATATCTACTTAGAGGAGATGGATATTTGGAGACGTTATCTTGATGATTGTTGGATGGTGTGGCGTGCGGATGTAGACTATTTGATGGAATTTGTGGAACATTTGAACAGCAATGTTTGGGGTATTGAATTCTCTATAACATACCATAAGTGTACCATTGACTTTTTGGATGTCACGGTATATCGGAATGAGGACAATACCCTAAGCACTAAAATACACAGGAAGTATCCACAATTTAATACATTACTTCATTCGTCAAGCATGCACCCACGCCACACCATCCGCAACATCCCTAAATCACAATATCTGCGTCTTAAACGTATTAATTCATCTCCTCAGGATCATGAAGATGCCATCAAGGATTTAAATTATAGATTTCTTGATAGAGGTTATTCTATGAGGGACATATCTAGTGCCAGGTTGTGGACAGACCAGCAGTCTAGACCAGATCTTTTAAAATATCAGAGTAGGGATACTGCTAAAGGTGATACCATTAGATTTATTACCACATTTGGGAAAAATCATTAATTGATCAGAAGTGTGTTGAACAATAATTGGAATATACTTTTGGCTAATGAACATCTTCGTCATATTTTGACTGACCAATGTTCTATTTCTTACAGGAGGGGCAAAACTTTGGGCACGTTATTTTCTCATTATAAACATCAGGACAGTGGAGGTGCAACATACAGACAACTTACCCTTTCTGGTGATGAGTTGTTGGGGACTTTCCCGTGTGGTCATTGCACTTCCTGTTTAAGTATTAACAAAACTAAGGAATTTTCTAGTGCCAATACTAGTAAGATATTTGATATACGTATATTTGCCAATTGTTCAACATGCTGGGTGATTTATTTAGCTATATGTCAGTGTCAAGCCTTTTATGTGGGTAAAACCTCAAGGTCCCTCCGAACTAGAATTGGAGAACATCGTAGTGACATTCGGACTCATAAAATCAGTAATGCATTATATCAACATACTGTTAAGCATCCATCTGCTAAATTTATATTTTGTGCCATTGATAAAGTACAGGGCAATAGGTCCAACCAGACTGGTTGGCAGAGTGTCCTAAGTATGAAAGAGAAATACTGGATTATTCACCTGGGAGCTCTTTTTTCTCCAGGTTTGAATGACCATTTGTAATATATTTATATATATATTAATAATATATATATATATTTATTAGTTATTTAACACCACATCTTGGCCTTATATTATTGTTATTCATATTCATATTTTGGTCTTAATTGTATTATTTATGCACTGTTTGTGCATTTATGAATTCCTACTTATCAGTTAGGTTTCAGTGTGAAGCATGTCTTTAAATCTGATTTTGTAACTAATTGGTAACCATTTGGTCATTGGTTGATTAATTATTTATGTATATATAAGGAGCATGTCTTATGGAATTATTATGGTTGTTATCCTCACTGAAGAAGGTATTATACCGAAACTAGTTTGAGGTTATGGAGAGTGTTTGTGTCTTTGACACTATTTTACTTCATTAAAGCCTTTGGGAACCTGTTGCTGGCTCTTGTTTGTTCCTGTCATAGAAAATGAAACCAGATCTGGCGAGGCTAGTATGGAGTGATGAGTATTAACCTGCAACTCAATGCTTTGGCTTTCTGTAAAACTTTGTGGATTAAAGGGAATGGGGGAAAGGCATAAAGGAGTCCCGGGGGCCAATCGTGAAAGAGTGTGTCCCTTGGTGACTCCCCCGGTGGTGGATTCAGGGCAAGTTAGCTGCTGCATTTGGTGTTCATGGATGTGGCAAACAAGTCGCAGCAAGGCTAGCCCCACTTGTGAAAAATCTGGTTCACAATTTCCTGTTTTAGGGACCACTCATGAGGCATTAGAATTGCTCTACTCAATTTGTCCACTATTACATTGGCTTTCTCCAGAATATGCGCTGAAATCAGAAAGCGATGAGAAGAGACTGCCCACTGCCATACTCTTTGAGCTTTTTGGCACAGGGGGTAGGATCAGGTTCCACCTTGTTTGCTGATATACCACACCACTAACATGTGGTTTGTCTGCACTGCAATCATGCCCAGTGGAAGAGAGTTCTGGAATGCCTGCAATGCCAGAAGCACCAGTGTCATCTCTAGGACTTTGATGTGCAAGTGGTACTCTTGTTCCTGTCAAGTTCCTTGGACGGTCTTTCTCAGATAATGCCCCCCCTATATGGGAAGCATCCTTGGTCACTGTGGCTACTGGTTGGGGGAGAGTGAATGGCCTGCCTAGAGTTATCTGCGTGAAATGAAGCCACCAATGTAGGTCTTTCTTGCAGGAGTCTGTAATGAAGATCTTGTGGGACATGGATAACTCCTGCATTGACCATTATTTATTTATTTATTTATTTATTTGCAGCTGTTTAACCAGGATAGTCCATTGGGCCAATGAGAACCCATTTTCAATGGAGTTTTGGGAAGAAAAGCTCCATGACAAAACAAAGATTACAACAGTTTACAAATTAAATTATTGGTTACAAGACACAGCAAAGTTTCAGCAGTTACAATTACATTTTTAGGTTACATTTAGTAGAAGACAAAACATTGCATTAGTAAATATACAGTTTCTTGAAATGGAGTAGTGCAATTTGAGAATTTAAGAAGTTATTTAAATTGGCTTTGTATTTGCTAGATGCAAATATGAAGTTAGTGTCTGGGATATATGAGATAGTTGCCTATAGGAAGTGGACAATAGGCTATGTGGGGTGGGAGCAGGAGCATTCCCACTTGAATGTTAGATGTGAGTGAAGTGATTTTTAAAGGAAGGGAGGTTGGCAGTAGTACGGATGGAGGAAGGGAAGGAGTTCCATAGGCGTGCTAGGGCAAAGGACAGGAGGTTTTATCCTGGGGGGCGAAGGGGTCTGTATAGTTCTATTAGGTCTTGGTTGTTAGATCTTAGGAGTCTTTCTGGGTGGTACATTTTAAAGGTAGAAGAAAGGGAGGGACAGAGGGAGGGGTGAAAATGAGTTTGTGTGCATAAGTAAGCTGAGTATAGGTGAGATAGTTGGGAAGTTCGAGCCAGTTTAGTTTGTGGAGAGATGCACAGTGATGGGTTGAAGATTTGTGGCTAATGGCAAATTTGGCAATTTTGTTATAACAAGAGGAGAGTTTTGTCTTGAGAGATGAATGCAGGTTTGTTAGAAGAGGGGCACCATAAAGGAGGGAAGGAATGAGGAATGTAGTGGAGGGAGTGAGCTTAGTAGATGTAGTGAGGAATTGGTTATGTCGATAGAGCATGCCAAGTTTTTTGTGTGTGTTTTTTTTTATGTTTAGTTGTAGATGGGAACTGAATTTAAGCTGGTCATTGATTTGGACCCCTTATAGTTTGGTTTCAGATACCAGTTCAAGAGGTGTGTTGTTCTGGCTGGTGATGGAGAATAGGTTTCTATCAATGGTGTTGGTTTTAGACAGGGTAAATACCATGAGTTTGGTTTTTGATGCATTGAGTGCTAGATGATTGTCTTTCATTCACTGTTCTGTGGTAGAGAAGGCAACTTGAGTTAGCTTTAAGAGAGTGGGGATGGATGTGGCAGCACAGATTATCGTTGAATTGTCTGCATATTGAATAAGGTTAGCATAAGGGATTGAGCGGAAGAAATCATTTATGAATATACTGAAGAGGAGGAATCCACTATGGAACCCTGGCGGACACCAGTGGGGGTGATATGGAAAGTGGAGATGGCTTTTTTTCCACTTGATAGCTTGTTTCCTGTTAGAGAGGTAGCTGGTGAACCAACTGAGAGATTAAAAGGATAGGTTTAGATTAGATAGTTTAGTAAGGAGAAGGTTGTGAGAGATAGTATCGAAGGCCTTAGAGAGGTCAATTAAGAGGGTAGATACAATATAGCCAGAATCTCTGGCTTTATTCACAGTTTCCAGGAAGGATAGGAGGGCAGTCATAGTGCTGTGACTGGATCTGAATCCGTATTGGGTGGGAGTTAATAAGTTGTTATGTAAGAGATAGGGAAGGAGTTGAAGATGGATACATTTTTCTAGGAGTTTTGAGATGGGAGAGAGGATGGCGATGGGACGGAAGTTAGCAATATTGTTATTATTGCCTCCTTTGTCCAAGGGAATGATGAAAGCCTTTTTCCAGAGTTGGGGTACAAAACCTTTTTGGATACAGCGATTGATTAGGATGCTGATGGGGAAGGCAATGGCTTCGGCAGCTATGCTAAGGAAGGTTGAGGGAATGTTATCGGGGGCATTGGTGCATGGTTTTAGCTTTTGCAATAATTTTTTTATGGTAGAAGTAAGAGTGGGTTTTATGGAGAATGGTGGGGGTTGAGAAGATAGGGTATGGGAGAGAGGAGGTGAAGGGGGTGACAAGAGAGGAGATGCAGAAGTAGGGGAAGACGTGTTGTTAGAGAAGGATGAGGTTAGTTTGGAAATAGTCTATGAAGAAAGAGTTGAATTGGGTGGCCAGATCTATATCTAGTACATTTGGGTCAGGGCTTGGGTTTTCAGTTGTGCTGGGTTTTAGGAGGGTAGTGATGCTTTCCAGAATTATTGTTGTTCTGAAGTAAGGAGAAGTAATTCTGTCGGTCTGTTGTGATAAGCTTTTTAACTCTGTTGCGGAGTGTTTTGAACTCAATAAGGGTGGTGGGAGTTTTGTTTCTTTGGTAACGTGCCCAGGCTTTGTCCCTAAGGTGCATGGCAGCTAGTGAGTTTTTGGTTAGCCAGGGGACGGTGTTGTTTCTTATTCTTTTGGTTATTATGGGGGCATAACTATCTAGCATTTTTAGGAAAGTTGCTTTAAAGTGTGCAACAGCATTTTCCAGGGGTAGAGTTTTTAGAAGGTTCCAGTTAAGTGATTTTAGGGAGTCAGAGAAGGCTTTGGGGTTGAAGTTTTTTAGGCAGTGAATGGTGATGTAATTATGAGTTACTTGTAAAGGAGAAGGAAGACACCTTGTAAAGATGGGAAAGTGGTCGCTGAGGGAATCAGGAAGAGTCCCACTATCAGGGTAGTAGTGGGGATGAGAGACTAACATCCAGTCTATGGTGCTACCACTGGAGAAGTCTTTAGAGTGCCTGGTAATTGAGTTGATGAGCTGAGAGTAATTATACAGGTTGATATTTAGGGGGTGTGTAGGAGACTGAATGGAGGACCAGTTAATGCTTGTGTTTCCCAGGATGATAGTTTCATTACTGATATTGCTAGAAAGCCAAGAAAGGATATCCTCAAGTACTGAGATATTGTCTCCAGGGGGAATGTAAAGGGAGGCTATCCATATGTGTTTGTGTTTATTTAATTGAAATAGAGCTAGTATTAATTCTGCATTGGTGAAGTGCGGAATGGGTTTATTGTAGGGAGTAATGGATAGGGAGGATGAGTAGAGTAGAGCTACTCCACCACCCTTTTTGTGTGCTCTGTCTTTTCTTATGATGGAGTAGTTAGGCAGTATTATTTCAGAATCTTTTATATGAGGTTTTAACTAGGTTTCAGAGATAGCCAAGATGTCAGATTTGTTGTGGAGAAGCCAGGCGTGTAGGTTGGGAATTTTGTTAGCTATGCTTTGGGCATTTAGAGAAGCTAGTAGGATGGATTTGGATGTAGAGCAAGGGGAGTTTGGGCTGGGGTTGGGGTGTATATCTCCAGATAGAAGTATGGTTGTTACATGTTGGATTATGCTGAAGAGGTGTTTGGATTGCTTTGTTTCAAGGTTGTGTATTGTTAGCTTTGTGTGGGTTTTGGAGGTTAGTGGGGAGGTAGAGATTTTATAAGCGGTGATTATTTATTTATTTATTTAATTTTATTTTACATTTGTTAACCGGGATAGTCCGACTGGATATATGTCCATTTTCAGTGGAGGCCCGAGGAGAAAAGCTCCAACAACAGAAAAACAAAGTATAATTTTATAACACAAAAATTTGGGTAGCATGAAAAAACGTTACTTAAGAACATTGAGAGACACATTTTTTTTTTTTTAACATGGAGTCAAAAAAGTTGTCATTTCTAGTAGTGTCATTAAAATTCATTAGATAACATCAGAAGTAAGTAAGTGTGAAAGTTATAGTTACTAAAATGTGACATTTGTGGATTGTACATTATGTGGAGAGAGGATTAGCCAGGCTTGGTACAACAGCAGGTCCATTTTGACCCCAGGTATAGTTTGAGCTTGGCTTTGAAATGACTTAGAGAAGAAAGTGAGGTAATCTCAGGAGGCAAAAGGTTCCAAGATCTGCCTAGAGAGTTAGAAAGGAGAGAGTCACAGGCTAGGTTATTAGTTTTGTATGTCTGGATGAGGACTCTGTTAGAAGAGCGTAATGGTCGTGGGTTGTTATACAGGGTGACTAGGTTTTTGAGTGCAGGGGTGTTTTCAGGGTTGTATATAATTTTGTGGGCCATGATCAGTTGGTTATATAGCAATAGACTAGGTAGTTCAAGCCAACCAAGCTGAGTTAGGTTGATGCAGTGATGTGTCCTAAAAGGGAGCCCAGTGGCAAATCTGGCGATGTGATTATAACAGTTAGTGATCTTGTTTAGGGCTGTCTTATTGTTATTTAGAAGAAGAGATGCGTACAGGATAGTAGAGAGAAGGTGAGATCGAGCGATGGCTACCTTGGCTGGGGAAAAACCCCTACCAGGATAGTAAGGACTGTAGTAATTAAAAGGTTTTCAGTATACCCAAAAAGGGGCGGGGGGTT